>NC_071979.1:25736344-25753434 GCF_026283585.1 Hylaeus volcanicus
AGAGAGAGAGAGAGAGAGAGAGAGAGAGAGAGAGAGAGAGAGAGAGACGCGGAGAGAAAACTGGAATTTGTCCGCCGTTAACTGCAGCAGTCGCGAATCGTTCGGAAGGTAGTTGGCGAGGCAGCGAGCCGATAAAACGAAGAGATACGCGGCTGATACGGGAACGACGTATCGTCCCCAAGTGTTGCGGCTAGTTGCGACGCGGTTCAACGTATGATTATCCGTTCCCCCGGGGGCCGAGGCGGCGGCAGAGAAACTAGGCGGAGGTGGCGGAGGTGTTGCGCGAAAGTGGGCGAAGGGTGGAATGGCGGAGGAGCACCGGGAGGAGGATGAGGTGGTGTAGGATGCAGGGACGGTTATTAGTTGCCACGCCGTTGTCGTTTTATCTTCGTGCCCAATTAGCAAATATCATTCCGTAATGCAACGTGACGGGGCCTCCTCTGAAAAGAGTGCAGCTGCATCGGCATTAAAAAAAAGGGTAGAAGAAAGCGACGCTCGAGGGCTGCGGGGCAGACAGGCGGGGGCAAGGGACGGGAGGGGGGGGGGAGGAGTAAAAGAGGAAACGACAAAGATAGCGGGTCCGTTCGAGCTTTTTATTGACATTTTAAAAGGTGCCCGAATAATACCGGCCGACATGCGTAATAATTATTGCCTTGCTCGCGCTACCGATCGGTAATACATGGAGCGATTCACCGCGACCGGTACCATCGCCGGAGAAAACGACATCGATCGGAGCCGAGTTTAAGCCGTCCACCCGACTCGCGGCAGTCCCTCCTGGAACTTTATATACGAATGGCCCTCGATGACCGGTGCATTGTAAATTATACAAGTAACGATCGATTAATTACCAACACCGATGCGCCGGAACTTGTCCAAGATTCCGTCGTTACACGGCTCCCCCCTCGGCTGCCCACGTGCGTTTCTCGTGCACGGAGGGACTCGCGTCAGCCGCGAATTAATTCCCCTCTTCTCGTTTCGACCGCGAACCTTGTCGAATCCCACGCGCCACGCCGCCGACGAAACGCAAAACGGGGGCCAAAAGCGTGGTCTTCGAGACTGTAATCGACTCTCGAAACGCTGCATACCGAGACAAGATTACCAAGACAATTCTGTCTCCTCTCTCCTTTCAGCGATATGATTATTTGTTCTACGCAAATTTTCTATTATTCTTTCTTTTTATTTTAAAAAACGGACAGTCGAACCAAAAACTCGAACGTCCTTAAACTATCAACTCTACATTCCCGTGTGTTTTAAAATTCCTTCCTACTATGTCTAAGAAGCGATATAGTGACGGAGAATGATAGAAAAGAGCTTATTTTATAGACTAGCAACAAGGTGACCATAGTGGTACGAAGTAGCGTGGGACGAGGATGCGATCATACGATTAGATTATCACCAGAACGAATAATTTAGCTAGCGAGTGTCATCTGTTACAGCTCGAGTCTTCGATACGGGTGATGCAACTATAGGTGTCGTTAAATAGATGAGACAAGTGGTGTAACCACTATGAGAAGGTTGAACGTTTAATGTAATAATTTACTGGCGAGGTAATTATACAAATTAATGAGCAAAAGTAAATAACAGAAAGAAAGTAAATATCTGTGATGGTGTTTGCTTAGAATTAACTATCCAGTTGTCACCGGGCCGAGTATTTGGGTCGACGGAGGAGAAAAGTGGCAAAGGAAACGGAGAAAAGGGCGACTAGTACCGATTCGAGGAGAGTCTGGCCCTCTGGCCAGAGCCCCGTCGAGATCGATGACGAAGATGCCGAGAGGAGGAAGGCGAAGAAGAGGCGAGGAAGGAGCCGAAGAAACGAGTGGTTGGCAGCGCACGGTGGTCAGTCAGGTCGATGTCAGCCCGCTAATTGGCAGCCGTGTCGCATAGAGGTAGCTTCGAAGCCGGTTTGTGTAGCTGGCTGCTCGTCGCGTAATTCGTAAGCGGTTCTTGCCCCTTCTTTCGCTGACGCTCCCTCTCCCAAAGCCAATCCTCCCTTCGTCAACCTTTCTCTCCTCCTCCTCATCCGCCTTTTCGATCCCCCGTCCACCCAAATATCCCGCCGTTCCGATTTTCGCGCTTTCGTTTTACACCACCGCGCGGCGACGCACCCCGGCCACCCGCTCCCCCTGCGTCTTCTGTGAACACCTTTCGGCTCTGCTTCCCTTTATGCGTTTACGCGTCGTGCGTGGGCGAGTTAAACGGAATGGACAACCTGACAGTGAGAGCGTCGAAATGAACGACGAAGAGAGAGCCGAGGACACGCAACCACCGACCAGAGGGAGACAGATGCCAAGGGGAGAGGAAAGGAGTCGGTTGAGCCAACAGAGCGATGTGTCCTCCGTTGCATACCTACGAGCTCGACCACCGTTAGCTGCTATAGGACAACGAGAGACACTCTGGGTGGTCCTCTCGTGTTCGTTCTTCCAGGTCGCGTATACGCGGCCGCGGACGTCCTTTCTAGTCTTGCCATGTTTCTTTTCGATCGACGACCTGCACCGGACGCGGCCAAAGATTTGCGACCTTTGGTTTCCGTTCACATCGCGACGAGGATGATTCCGAGAGGCGCGCCCAATGATCAATGAGATCGGACTCGTTTCTTTTTAGCCACGGATCGTCGCTACATTTCAGGTACGAAACGTCATAATTCTGGAAATGACAACACAAGTGGGAGTTTAGTCGGTACGATACAGGGCATAATTAATTGTCGCGCTCTAATCGAGGCAGCAAAAGATGGAAGAATTTCTTTCAACGGGACGACCGGTGCGAGGTATCACGAAATCAATTCTTCCGATTGCTGTACCGTAAGTGTAAAGATTTAGCGTGACAAGGTGCAGAAATCGTTGACATTAATCGCGGAGGCCCTCTTCGAGATCGTATCTTGATTTAATTATACGTTATAATTGGCTTATCGTGAAACGTTACATATATTCTTTGGTCATACACGAGGTACTTACTGCTACCATTGCACCCGTATTTTCAGTTTCGCGGGCTAATGAGACCATGGAAGCGAAATATATTTCAGAGGCATAGGAATTCGTGTCTCCGCGAACAATTTTTCAGCTTTCTCGTTGTCGTTCACTTTTAAGGACCATAAACTGCTCCCCAAAATTCAAAATTCAAGAGTCTCGGAACTGTGGACGATATCGCGGTCAACCGAAAGCAGCTCCGGTCGAAGACTTCCAGCGCTGATTGCAGGAGTGACGGGACGAAGAAGTAAAATAGGGGGCTAATTAGCAGCGAAAAGATGCGTGGGAGTTGGGCGAAAGAAAGTCGAGGAGGTGAGAGAGATTCGCCAAAGGCCGCGGAATGTTCGTCGTCGTTGGGAAGCGAGCCGGCGGACGACCAAGTATACTGGAGGGAAACTGGGAGCAGTAGGTGGAGGCGGCGGCTGCTATCTGCACCGCGGCTGACACCTGACGGATAGCCTGGCGTCGGCAACGCGGGATATTAATTTGGTAATTTATGAGGCCCGATTAGGCAGCGCTATCTGTCGAGCTAATGCGCGAACCGTTGGCAGGTCATCGCCGAAGGGCCTGTGTTTCGAGCCGCTAGAGGCCCTTCCACCGCAGGGACCTCGACCGACTTTGTCCGTAACGTCATCCCCTAACTTTGACCCACTGCTCCCTCCGCGTCCCCGACCCTACATCCCGAGACCCGCGTTTTCGAGCAATAGACGAACTTGAATCTGACAGTTGCTGTACGCAGATGTTGGCTGTGTGAAATAAATAATTGTACATTTATTAACGTCACCCATACAAGTGTCAAAGAAAATGAATTTCAATGAAATACTTGAATTTCGATGCAGTCGCAAAAATAAATACCAAGATAAATGTTCGATTATGCAATTTCTAATAGTCTGTAACTTAATCACAGTGGAAATTGTGAAGAGTATTAGTCTGGCATTCAACGTGTCAAAAATACCATGATGTTATTGTTCGATTCTAGCGTTACCCAACATTCATCTTCGCAAACAAAACGATCAAACTGTGAACACAGACCGAAATCAAATTCATCAATTGTTTCCCACATGTATCGCAGGTCCAAGTGGACATGAAATTGTGTAAAAGAATATTTTTAGTCGGATGACCCTTCGTCACGGAAGGGTTAAGAATAGAAATGTATCGCATGCGAACTCGTGATTGCCACCTAACCTATCTGTAAAACTGAACGAAGATACGAGGTCAACGATAAGAATATTGAAAAGCGAGTCTTCTATGAGAGAATTATGTACCAACATCGGTAAGAATCGATAAATGTTCGATACTTTAATTTGATTCTCCATAGCGAAAGAGGGTTGTTTCTAGCTAAATCTCTAGGTCGTTTCGGGTTCTAGGTCTGCGAAATGAAGAATAAAAACTGGGACCACGTTTCGCGTCCCCCTGTAAGTGGAACAGCTTTCGTTCGCTTCTCGAGCAAGGAGGGGAATCGCTGGGAAGCTACGAGGCGCCTCTAGCTTCGTCCTCGATAGAGGCAGTAAAGCAGCGTTACTTGTGACGCGTGATAGATGGACGCACAATGGAAGAACACGCGCGGCTGCGTGTGCGTTACGGGTCTGGAGCGTGTGGGTATCAACGTAGGTGGATGAGGATGAATGGCTCTCGTCAAACGGAAGGGACCGCCCGCCGTTTCGCGCCGTAATACGCGTCCGCGTAAGAAGCACAGTAGGTCGGCTTATCGATGACCGACCAGCTACTTACCTGCGAGAGAACAAGCCAGTTACCGAGTTCAAACTCTCGCGGGTTGTTTGTCACTCGACCCTTTGGCTACTTATCCGCTACAAGGTTATCGTCAATGATACTTAAATGCTCGAGTTCGAGTTAGTTTGTTCATTTATTTACGCGCGAAGTGTAGACAACCCCTTGACAATTTTTACAGTATTTTAAAGAAATCCATTGAAACGTTTAATTAGTTTTATTTAAACCAGTTTTCCTCGCCGTAAGGCACATTTCTTTGGAGATCCTCTAACAAATCGTTTAGATCTCCGGGATCTTTTTATATTTTTATACACCAATTTTTGTGTCATATGTTCAAGCACGTATCTTTCGAATAACGAAACACTGATTACAAAATGTATCAAAGGGGCACAGAAAAAGATTCGCAAAGGGCTTTTTTCGACCTCGCAAGTACCTCCAACTCCTCGAATGCCCAAACCTTTGTATTTTTCATGGTTAAAAACGACGACGTACAAGTAGCGAATTTTGCAGCGCGCCAAGAATGACCCTTCTTGTGGCCTACCGTCGAACCTTCAGCCGTCTGGCGGTTAAACGTCGCGTTTTCTTATTTTTTTCTGCGGGTTTCCACCTGCGGAAATTCGCCACGCGGCTTGCGGAACGCGTCCGCCGTGTGCGTTCTTTGATCGCTCGATCGGCCTGGCTCGCGGCTATCGATAAATTCCCAAGATGACGCGATAACGACGGGGCGACGCCGGGTAGAGGCGAGCACGTAATTTGTCGAGGATAACTATAGTCCTTCGGACGGCGATGTCGATTTTCTTGTCGATAATGCAAACTCGTGAGTCGCCGTGGAAATCGCGTTCTTCACCGGGGAAGCTTTATGGCACGCGTCCGAGCGTTATTTCGTAAATTAACGCGCACGTTTCACCAACGGGTATCATGCCCGCGGAAGAGGGAGGGATAATCGTTCAACTATTCGACAAAAATTAGAGGTAAATTAAAAAAAGATTGGGTAAGATTATCGATCACACTAGCCGCTAGATGCGTTAACTCTTCGTTAATTTAATCATCTTTAGATCAAACATCAACCGTCTGCTCTCTACGAGCACAATCGCAAACTCTTATTCCCATTCGATCGAGTGACAGACCAGTAATCCTCGCTTTCGTTTAAACGTATTCATCCGAAATCTGGCATAAAATTGGAGCGAGCAAAAATTGAACCCGGAGAGGGGACTTTTAGCGATCGGCTAGAGTGTACGAAATTAGTGCTCGTGCACGGAACGGATAACGCTCGATTCGGTTTGGCAGGTCCTTTAAACGAATCGGCCCGATGACGCTCGGAAACACAGAGAACGCCGAATCGAACGGGAAAGACAATAATCGGGTGTAAACAAAAATAAAAGAGAGAGAGAGAGAGAGAGAGAGAGTGGAAGAGAGAAAAAAAAACGAAATACTTTCAGCGGAGTGGTAGCGCGAACAATGGTAGCCACAAATCAACGGGATTATGCCACTATTTCACGCATGGCTATGGCCGGCTCGCATGATAAATCAAGCTGTCGTTGGGCCACAATAAACAATAACATTTGGACGGCCGGCTGGCGGGACGGCTGGTGCGACTCTTCTTCACTTAACTCGGTCATTCGCTCGCTTCAGCGCACGCTCCGATCGCACGTGTTATTTCCTCGGCCTCGAACCAGCTCCCAAACGCACCCGGTTTTCGATAATAAATCGTCCCCGCGAGGACATCGACGAGCGCGTGGGCATCTCTGCCGTGCCCTGTCATTCAACTTCTCGTTGCCACTCTGTTTTTTTTTTTGTTTTTGTCTCGTTTTCTCTATCGCGATAACCACGCTGTTAAATCTCTTGCGATAAAGAACCGGACCCACTCGGACCGACCGATTCCACCCTTTGTACGCGACGACTGTTTTGGTCCCATTCGGATTTTATTACGAACATCGTAAAGCGTAACAGCTAGAAGAAGCGTGCAAGCTTTCATTTATTATCGCGCCGCGAATTTTACGCGTCTATAGCAGAGAATGTACGCGAAGTATGTTTATCGAAATTAATGTGATAACATTCAAATTTTATGAATTAATCGCTAGAATTTTCGTATGGATATCATAATGGAATATGAGAGTTGGAGAAAGTGTGCAGCCCTTTACTTTTTACTAGTGTGTGAATTTTATGCACCTATGGCGTGTATATAAGAAATGAACGCAAAGTACGTCTTAGAAATTAATATACCGTTAATATCTTGTGAATTAACTACTAGAATTTCATTATTAAGAGAGTTAGAGAAAGTGGGAAGTTCTTAATTCCAAAAAAAAAAGAAAAGAAAGATTCCACTCTTTTCATAATAATCTGATTGTTTCATCAATTTTTATTACATGTTTCTGTTAATTCCTCCTGTATCGTCACTGTTTATCTACACACTTGCGTACTATGGACACTTTGTATTCAAGCTAGATAGTTCTTAGGGTACCTCATGCCACGTGATAAACGTCTTTCCATTTCTCCGGCTGTCTTCGAGTTCGATGCGTTCCGCGGGTCGTCTCGCGAAAAACCGTTCGCCGGCAGACGAAACCCGCTTGTATCGCGGGCGCATATTATTTTCCACGGATCGGTGTAAAACGAGTCCAAGTATTTGCTCGTCGGAGTGTATCGAGCTCTCGCGAACCGGTCGTGTATGACGATCGACCGACTGCTCGACCATACCCGCCGACTAATTATAGCCTCCTATTTATTTTATTTTGCGCGTATGCGCGCGGGCGCACCGACGCTCACGCACACGCACACCCCGCCGAACGGTGCAGTCATAAATCAAAATTCCATTTCAACGTTCTAACGAAGGATCAAATAAAACACTTTAATTGACGTTTTTACGGCGGCCGGCAGCCCAAGTCGAACTGCTGCCTACCCGCTCGACGGTTGACCCCGCTCCGGCTCGTTTCTTCGCTCGACTCGGCTCCGCTCGGCTCGAGTACGCGAGGAGGAACGCGTCCGATCTCGGCGCACGATACGTAAGCCGTTTCGTCGCGCTTTTGTTTTTCTTTCATCGTCCTTATCCCCATTGATCGTTTCTACGTCCTTCGGCAAATATGTATTCACTGTACCCAGAGCCAGTGTCTTTATTCCGGGAGACAAGGAAAAGGTTGATCTTTTTTACGTTAAATTGAATTATCTTCGAAATTTATTCGTAACAATTTTCTAAAACTATCTCTCATACAAGAATCTATAAAACTTGCGTGGCTACATGGTATTATCCATATTGTAACTCTACTTTCATGTTAAATAAGGTTTCCTTCTCCTCGATTCTTATTTTCATAAAGAAGTACCCGCGACCCTGTTTAACTCGAATTAACTTTAAAAATTCTACTTCGTCCAGCGAGACGAGACACTGGGGTAAATATAAAACCATGGGACTGTGACAGGATCTCATTGGACCGCCGTGTCTCTGGCTAGGAGTGTACCGTACCAAAGCTTCCATTAGAAAGTTGTTGTAAATGTCAGAGCCTTCAAAAGGAAGTCTACTATCATGCATAAATAGTAACTTGTATGATCTATTGTATCTGTATCTATTCGGAGCACGGTCTTCCGTCCGTTTAGGTTCCGTCGCAGTCACGTGGCTCCTCTCTACCCCGAGTGTCTTCCGTTGCTAGACGAAGTACAAGATCAACAAAATTCATTGGAACACTTGCGAAGTCGTGGAACTAAACAAAGAAGACAAACGATAATCCGAGCAGGCACATTCAAAGTTTATTTCTTCGTATAGTTTCTTTAATCTTTATTGAGTCTTCTACGGAATAATCCATAAATAATGGAGTCGTAACGTGTTTACGAGCGAGCCCATTGTGTTTTTCCTGTAACGTTCTCATTTTTTATCTCGTTTTATCAAGTGCAGTATTCTGCGTGTTTATCATTGATACGATTACCCACCCTTGAATTAGTGCAATGAAAGTTTCTTGACCCGGCGAGCACGCAACTTCTGACTTATCATTTCATTTCTGACTTCGTTATCATATAACGAAGAAGTAGAATATCTTAATGATTTACCTGAATAACTCTTTGACAGAATAAACGTAGGAAGTATTACCATTTTGTTTAACTTTGCTCTGGACACTGTGTTTTGAAGAAGTTATTCACGAAGAAATTAAAAGGATACTCGAAGAAATCATCGTTAAATTTATCGCGTTCGAGGATCGCGTTGAATTCCTCAAATGCAACGAGGGCGAAGGAAGGACGAAGCAAAATGGCGACCGCGACTCGTGCACCGATAGAAGATTGGGAGACAAAGAGGAATGGCAAAGGGCCCTGGAAGCGGGAGGGGGAAGGGATCGGTGATTATAGCGTCGCGGTTATTGTTAAGGGTGCGTCTAGCCGCGTTACTTCCCGCTCACGGTGATTATCAGTAATTTCACGGTTTTCGGAAGAACCAGCGGTAAATATAGAGAAAGCCTTCTGGCCACTTTAATATCGCTCCCCGCCGATCAATAATAATAACGGAATACGCGGCTCTTGTCCCGACCTCGATATACCCGATGTATTATAGTAATTTCGTACCGCGATTTCTGCCCCTCTACCCCTGCGCACTTTGGCCCACTGCCCGGCTCGAACGCTGCGAGAAATACGGTAAACTTTTCGGGGGATCGAGAAATCGTGGAACCCCCCTAAACCCTCTGAGTGTTTACGTTTCGGTGATATTTATTCGCGCTTCCCATTTAATTTTCATAACTTCGACGATCGCTCGGCAATGGCGGCGCTACGTCGGCGTCGTCGACGCTGGAGGCAGGGAGAAGAAGGGAAATAAAATAAAATGGTCTAGGATCGGATTGATCGCGATCAAGACGTGCCAGTGTTGAGCAGAATCCGTTTTCTTTATTCTCTGTTGATAAGGGTTTAAATCTTCATTGGTAGGCAATTGCGGTAAGAAGATTCTATTAAACAGAGGCAGATGGTAAGGTGGGGATATAATATTCATATTAAAAAATTATTCAACCCTCTACGGTCGTATTTTTAGACATGGCTGTCGTACTGGTCAAAATTAATTCGAAAACAAGATTTATTAATTCTATTGTGAACTTTGTAAGTACTTTTGTAACAGAGAATGACTGATAACTTGCAAACCAAAACTGTGGGCGGAGACCGAGTCTGGATAAAAATCTGGCGGCCACGCCAATTTTCCTTGCGTCTTTAAGCGCATAGATATTCTTTCATCGTGTACCACGATCCATAGGAAGAAATTTCGACGGAAAGGAGGATCGATTTGAAATCTCCGGGCGCGGCGATGGACGAGAGCCGTGAGACGAAATGAAAGTGACCTCTTCCCTTCGATGCCGGGATAATGATACTCCAGCCTCGTCCACCCCCTTTAAATATAAACACACACCCTCGTTCGTCCGCGCCTCTCGGTTCTGGCCGAGTTGTGCTCTTGCAGTTGGCTACTTTTTTCTCTCTTCTCCCGTGCCCCCGGTTTGATGCTAGATTCTAGTTGTTTTGCGGTTTACGACGGTTCGCGTTACAACTGATTATTAGTCGCCCTTCCTCCTACCTATTCTCCGCTCTTTCGCTCCTTCTCTTTCTCCATTATTATACTCGGCCATATACGGCCATTATGCCCAGGCCCCGATATACAACACAATCCGCCGTAATGCCGGCCATAAAATTAAATTAGGGTTATAACACGATTTTTCACAAAGGTTCCGTGGGCTGCGGCGAGAGCTGAGCCGAGACGAGACGAGACGAGACGAGACGAGACGAGCCGCGACCACGCCGCACGTATTCGACCGTCATTCGCTTCGGCAACTACCTGCCTCGATCGAAGGTACCTGCCAATATATACAGGGTGATTCCACAAACTGGGACAATGAACAGCCTTTTACAACAAAGATATAAAAGACGACACGACTAAAAGTTGAATCCAACGATGGAGATATTCCGATGATATCATTTCTCGACACGATGCAGTGACGCGAGCTGAATCTGCACCGTATATATTTTTCAAGTAGAATCATGCATCATTCTTACACGAATGGATTGGTCTCGTCACTCTTTCTATTCAAGAACTGAGATTTTAATAGAAAAATCGTAATATTTAATGGGATACTAAACACTTTTTGTTAGGACATCAAGACAAGACACAAATTGTCGATCAAGCCCCATCAAGATCTTCGGTAACCTAGAACAGTACGCGCTTATTGAAAAAGCTGTTTGAACCTTCTTGAAGAATGATTATGCATCGTACAATAAGGTAATTATTATTTAGTAAAAAAAAATTATGTCAACTTTGTCCTCCATCAAGTTTTTCTGTCGACGATTGAAAATGAGTTACAGCTTGTCCTAGTTTCTAGAATCACCTTGTACATGATCGATCACGTTTCGATGCCAAAAATTCACGACAGCTCGAACGAATCCTGTCACAGTCCGAATATTCGAAATCTAGAAACATTGTCTAACAATTAAGCAAACGTGATCGATCCATCGATGTTGAACTGCGAACGGAATTTGTCAGCTGGAAAGCACACGACGGATCCTGCCGCGAACTCTCTCGATTCCTTGGCTACATCCTGAAACGCTGTTTATAATTGCAACTGCCAATCGTTTAAACGTCTAAATCGTTTAAATCGGAAGACGACGGATTTGTTTGTGCGCGTCAGCGATCTATTTAAGTTCGCGGATAATAACTTCCAGACTGTCTGAATGGTTAGACACGTTTAGCCTCTGCCCCGTGTCGATTACGGATTTATGAGATGCAGCAGTTTTTGATCGCGGGTCAACGGTGATCGACGGTGTATCGGTGTATCTATATACGAGGCGGCGCGTATTAAGGTCAATCGGTAGAAATATCCACGCTGTGACAAATCAACGGAGAATTGAGACGAGAAATGAAGCGACGTCTGGCGCTTAGCCAAAAACGGATATTTTTGAAAAAGTAAGTGCGTTTTGTTGCGATCGAGTTTCCAACGACGTACATGATGTGTTTTTAAAAGGATGTGGTTAACATTTTTTCAGGAGTGTCGTACTAAATTGCATACAAAATAAAATGAATTCGAAGAAAATAGGAGTTCTTTACTCGAAAAGAAATTTACGATTGACGATTCAGTGCTTTTGCGAATTTGCTTAATTTACGTTTCGGCCACTGGAAGCCTTCTTTGGTATACAACATCATATTCTGGAATAATCATGCAAGCCCTAAATTTTGTACACAAGATAAGATTGTATGCAAGATTTCAATGGAATCAAACGAATACTTCTCAGGGGGTGTTTCGAAAAGTATGCTTCCTCGCACCTTCACCCTCTAACCCTCGATTGCGTCAGAGGCACACGGGACGCTATTTACGTAGACGCGATAGGTGATAAAATAAACACTTTTCGCGGATCACGAGACACGTCACGCGAAGAGGCGTTCCTCTCGCGTCGAGCGTTGCGGGGTGTAAAGAGGTACGGAGGATTCGATGCACGAGCGTACGAAACTAATTAATAACTCGACCATTGTATGGGAACGATAGAATCGTTTCCAAGAACGTTCGTGTTGTCTACCCTTATAAAGAATTCAACGAAGTTGTGGATAGACGAGCGACGCTGGAGCCTTGGATAGAGAGATAGATAGATGGAAAGGGAGAGATAATAGACCTATGGGGGAAGTGAGAGGCAAAGAAGAGAAAAGGGGCGTCGAGTGGCGTGTGTGGGAGGATGTGTATGCGTGTCTGTGTGGCGGGAGAGCGAGAGAGAAAGAGAGTAAGAGAGGGGCAAAGTTTCGGGAAGGAGAAGCCCGCGAAGAGAATTCGAGAGGCCACAAATCACGGAACGGTGGTGTGGGGCGTTGGAAGTAGGGTTCGTCGGAAGGTGGAAGAGGGCCGGAGAGGTCGGAGGCAGCGATAACAGGAGGGTGGGTGGGTGGACGGTTGGACGGTTGGTCGGGTGACGGGGCAGGGTGGCGTAACCGGGTTGGGAACGGGGGCGAAGTAAGAGGTGGAGAGGCAGAAGCAGAGGCAGAGGCATAGGTAGAAGCGGAGGAGGAGTGGCAGGCTGCAGACGCGGGGCGCGACATGCTTTATGACGTCTGTTCATCACATCGCCCCAGTCTCATAAATTAGAAATCACCCCTTAGATAGCTGGCACCCATCTACGATGGCGTCAGTGCCGTATCGTGGGAGGCAGGGATCGCCTCCGACTCCGACTCGTCCGATGCGCAAGAAGGCGAGGGAACGAGACGGACGAACAGAACGAGAGGGAGGGAGAGGGAGGACCAGAGGGGCGCACGGACGACGGCAATAATTTTCACCGTATGTCACGGCTGGAGAAGAAAAAAAAACCTGGGCACGGCTCCGAAGGATCGCGAGAACATTCCTGTTGACCCTGCCCGTTCTCTTCCGCTCGCGTTTCGGTCGCGTAGAAAAGTCGTCGCGACGCATGAACGCGAACCGGAACACGACGCTATTGGAGCAACCCTTCGACAACAACCTCGCGTCATCCCCTAACCCTCCATGTCTGCAGCGGAGCCAATGTTTTACTTGTTATTTTACGTCGGAATGGAGATTCTCACCTGGAATTGGAAATCTATCCAGTCTAGTAAACGCCGAAGATTTAGGGGGGTTGAAGCAATACTTATACAATGACGATAGATTCGTACGATCCCTGGCCTTCGTGTGACGCCAAATGTCTACTTGCGATGGAATGCACCCTTGCCTGCGAGTACCCAAGTGAACTTGTCCGAAATGACCCATATTCATCACACCCTTTACTTTAATGATAACACACCTTGAAGTAGCAGTTATTAATCATACATATGGTTTCTCCTTACTGGATCTCAATTTCAAATGATCATTTTCAAATGTGCGTTTCAAAATTGTTCAATGCATTATTCAATTTAGTTCCACGTAAAATATTTATGCATCTAATCTAAAAAAAAGTATCTCTAAGACTAGTCATTTGTTCCATCGCGATAGAAGCAGTTACAAATGAACATCGATAGGTTTATCGTCAAAAGACAATTGCGTGATAACGTAGTCGAATATACGATAAAATTCCAACGAGAGAGTTTGCTCTCGGAAGTACGGGGAAAGAATTTTCTCACGGGTCAAAAATGACCCTCTTTCACAGTTGCGTAGCTGGAAAATCAAAGCGAATCTGTGATACGTCGAGTGAAATTTGTAAAACGGCGAAACTTAAGTCCGCCACCGTGACACGGAAAATCTCGACGACGGGAGTGACAACCGACGTTGATCATCGATCTTCCGTCTACGCGATAATCGACGCGTAACGGGGCGACTGATTGGCCTTCTCAGGGTGCCGTCGTCGTTACACGTTTCCGACGTGTACGCGTCTGTGCTTTCTCGCAGTGGACGAGATCACGACGTCGGACCTGTCGTTACTGTCGCTCCAGACACTCGCTGATCTACCACTTCCCCGTTTCCGTCCCTTTTCCAACCCCCTTTTCTTCGGCCACCCACAAGGAGCGCCGCGGTCCACCTTCCTTCTGGCAAGAGCGACGAGTACGGCGAACTGACACCGTGCCAAATATCTTCCATTCTTCCCTACGGCTGTCCTTCTGTCGGTACTCTGCTTCGCTTCGCTCGCTTATTCGCTCCTCGACGGTTAATCGTGAATCACCCAGGGAACTTCGCTTCGTTTTATTTACGAGAGTTTTATTATTACTTTATTTTGCTTACGTTAATTTTACTTCAGTCTTTCTCATCTTATAGAAATTGTATATTCGTTTTATTATCCGAGCGAGAGTGTTAACTTGCTTTGCGTAAAAGAATTGTACTTTTCCATATTGAAATTTGATTTTTATTTTATTTCATTCGTTTACTTTAAATTGTTACCTACAAAATCCAAAACCTTACCTAAATGTCTAGATATCTACTGTGACGTAGAGAGATGAAAAGGCAAGAAGCGCAAAAAAAAAGGTTGCGTAATACGTGTATTTAAAGACGATCAAAAGATATCGTCCAGAAGATTCGAAACCGTGGAAACGTAATGGCACTCGTGGACGGGGGACAGCGTCAGGTAAAGTAGCGAACGAAAGAGGAGCAAAGAATGGCGGCCGAGCGGAAACTCACGCTCGAATTCGGTAACGAAGCAAATGACGCGGACAGGGACGACGCGCTTCGAGTCGAGGTTCAAGGAAACCAGGGAGAAAACAAATCGGAATCTTTAACGGTGCTCGCGGCCAGACGGATTTGTTGTCGAGGAAACTTTAATTGGTTCTCGAATCCCAACGATTAATTAATCTTCGATTGACTCTCGACTACTAATGATTCATTACCGAGGATCTTCGGCCGTGTACGCCGGAGAGGCACTCGACGCGAAGGAGGGAGGAGGATGGAGACTGGTAATCGTCGCGACTTGTTACCTCGAGGTTCAGAGAGAGCCGGCTCGATAACGGTTGCTTATTCGGACGAATGTACACGTCACTTTTGAATTATTTTTAAATACTATATAAAAGTGAAACTGATGTGTTATCACGACACCCTATAATCAGGAACATTGATATTTTTAAGTTGGAATATTAGAGGGACCAAAAAGTAATGTCGTTACTGCGAACGTCGATACTTATTTACAATTCATCGGCTCGTTGCGTACCAATTGATTTTTATCGATCATGTATTGAAAATTTGCACACTAAATAGATGTTTATGCATCGAATGGCAAACGAAAATATCAGGAAATCGCAGGAGATACGCAGATAAAGGGCACGTTGGAGTCAGCACGTAGACAGAGTTTCCGAGGAACGGGAGACGGACAGAGTCCGTACATCGTCGGTGTCCTGTGCAACGCTATAGACTCATCGGTGACAGGGCGACGGACCCTGCCTTGGTGCTCCCGGTTCGTCCGATGCGGGAGAATACCGAGGAAAAGTGTGGACTGGAGATGCGGTGTCGCGAAGGGATAGGGTACGATGCAGCAGCAGCAGCAGCAGCAGAACGAGACGGAGAAGGAGAAGGAGAAGGAAAAGAGGAGGAGAGTTGGTATCGGTGGTAGTAGGAAGAACTGGTGGTGGTTGACGAAGAGGACGGTGGCGTTCACCAACACTGGCGAGGTGCACCGTTTACGTGAACGATACAGTGGGGTGAGCGAGTTTGGAGTGCGGATTCGACGGTGAGGCGAAGCTGTCCATCTCGCGGCACGTCGCGGTAGAATGGAGTCGTGGAGTAGGTCGAGGGGTGGGTGGACGGTCGAAGGTGGAGAGAAGGGTGGTAAAATGGGGGAGGTTGGAGGTGGGTGTTTGAATGGGGTGGGTGGTAGCTGTCGCTCGCCCGGGCAGCAGACGTCTTCTGACCCGGCCGGTGGCTCAACTCGACTCAACTAGACTCTGGTTGCTGGCAGGAGGCAGCAGCCGGAGAAGGAGCAAGAGCTGGAGGCGGGAGGGGAGGCGGTGGGTGGGTGGGTGCGCGGGGGTCAGGGGAAAAGGAAGGTTCGCGGAGGAGACGAGGGCAGGGATAGAGAGGCAGGGTGGGTAGGTGATGGCGATGGCGAGGGGTGCGGATGGTAGGTGCATTGCTTTTCACAGGAGAAGGTGGAGGAAGTTGGGGTCGTAAGGGTGGCAAGCGTATCGATCCGGACGGAGCTTGGCTGACGGCTGACGAGGCCGTCACGCGAGACGAGTCGAGTCGAGACGAGACGAGACGAGACGAGGCTAGACGAGACGAAACGGTCGGACGGACAGACGGACAGAGGAACGGACGAACGAACGGAGAAGACCCCACTCTACGAACTACCCTTCTACCCCAGGAGTCTCGTGGAGGGTCGCGGCGTCGGTGTGGATGAAGCGGGCGAGCTGTAGTAGACTCGGGGGAGAGGATGTAGGAAGATCGCGGCGACCGGAGGACGAAGGACGGAGGACCGAGGGGCCACGAGGGAAACTCGAGAGATACTGCTTACTTCCCCTCCGGGGCCCTCTCGTTGCGAAACAGTACCTAGATTGTACGTGCACGGCCGAATAGCTTGGCCACTGTACCGCGATACCGTGCTTCCCTTCCTACCGCCGTACTTTTCGCACATCCATGTGGATTCCTCTACGTGCTGGAGACGCGCGAGTGTGCGTCTTATGCTTCGCTGTCCCGTCCGTCTCACCCTTCGAACGCGGTTATACACGCGTGTGCGTTTACGAGTTTTGGCTCGGTATTCCACCCAGCCTTCCATCGAAGACTGGGCAAACTTCTGTCTTGCTACCCGGAACTCACGGTGCTTCGGACAACTTTTACGAGGACGATTATTCTTCTTAATGAGAGACGCGATCGTCCGTTCACCGCGGCCCCCTCGATTGACAATCCGAGCCGTTACGATCGGGGCTGACGTTTTCCCAGACTTTTCCTCTCGGCTGGGGACCGTAATACAGCCTTTTCAAGTCGCGCGTGATTTTAGTCCGAGCGGTTATAACAAAATTTCTGTCTATGTTTACGTTTGATGTTTCCAAAT
>NC_071979.1:25763434-25765262 GCF_026283585.1 Hylaeus volcanicus
ATATATATATATATATATATATATATATATATATATATATATTAAAATAAATGTTACGATGAAGATGACTATCGAGGCTCATGTTAACCCTCTGTCGTATGAATTTGATTTTAACCTCTCATAAAGAAATTATTCTTGGCTACTTATGTACCCATAAATGGAGTATTATTGATGATCGAACTTCTAGGTGGTCGCACGAGCCTCATTTTTATAGAATTCATGACAGATCACATGCGATGGAGGGTTAACTTGTCATCGCGTCAAACATTCAAATATATAAACCTGCTAGGTTTATCTATTTCTACTAATTGCAAATCGCAATTAACTTTCCATGGCACATTTTGGGTTGCTCCAAATCACCGTTAACAGCTCGGCCGTTATTTTGCTTTAATTTACAGCGGTGTACGTATTTCCGTAAACGGTTCGGCGTTTTCCGTGCCGCCTAATTCGAGTCGAAGCTCGGCGTCCCTGGCAACCGATCTAGGAACGATTCTCGCCGATAAAGGAACAGTAACGTTTGGACTCACATTTCATACGTTGCGGAGCGTGCTGTTTCCTTCGGGGCATCTGCGTCCTTCGAGGATGCTCGATTATCTGTGCGGGCTCCAGGTCTTCTCTCCTTAGACGCAGGCTTGGATCGGATTCGAAACATGTGACGGTCTTGTGTCGATATACTCGCTCGGAGATCCGTGGATCTTCCGCGGGAAACCCTGTCGAGGTTTCCCGGTTCCGCGCACAACAGTCACCCACTTGCACGTGTCCGACGAAGCACTACCTCATCGCGATCTCTGCGGATCGGTTTGTCGTCGGTGGTCCGACCATCCTCTACGTTCTAGGTTTCTCTAGGAGGCAGCCGGGGCACCTACATCGGCGCGAAACTAACCGTGAAGACACTGGTATCGTATACGAATCTGGGGGGCGGGTTTCACTGATGACACTTGAACCGCTCGCCGAGAATCCTCCAGTTTGCTAAATCCACTCACTCTGAATCTCGTAATCACCAATATTTCTACGCTAAACGCGTAATATCGTATCACTGTCGCATCTATCGTGGCACGGTATCGCAGCTTTGCTTCACTGTTTGAAAACGTAGAAACGCAGGCCCGCTCGTACAGTGATGGGCATCGGTTTGCATCGGGTATGCGCCGCACCTACGGATGATCCAAGAGAAAGAAACGTGAGATTTCCGGCGTCGGGTGGTGCGTGAGTATTCGCGCGTCGCGAGGGAAACAACCGGCGCGGTCCAGAGGCAGTTCGTTCCTCCGCGGTTGAAAATCGATTCTCGGCACTTCGATTGCGATCACTAGGACCTGGCTAGCGCACTTTCGTGAAGAGAATCGCGAACGCCGTGGTAGATCCGGCTAGATCTGACGGACGCTGTGCGGGTGGCTCGATCGCAACCGCGGATCCGGAGGAACGAGTCCGCTGATCCGGAGGATCCTCCTCCAGCGGGGATCCCGTGATAATCGCGCGATAAACTTGTCCGTGTTTGGGGACGCGTGCCTCGCGACGACGCCTAGCATCCACTCGAGACGCGCGCACGACACTCCGCCGTACGTACTTACGTTCGTACGTACGGAGTTACCGAAAGCTCGGCTCGGAGAGAAGGAAAATGGAAGAAAGCGAGCGAAAGGGGGGTAGGGGGTAGGGTTGCGCGACCGCGTCTCTACGTACGCGTATACCTGGGGAGACCGATTGAAACGCGCAAGGGTGAAAACGGGAACGGAGCGGAGAAGAGATCGAGAAAGATAGAGGCTGATAGACCGATAGACGGATAGACACGGGGGGGGGGGAGGGGGGGTGAAGGAGGGGGGGGGGGGAAGAAAGC
>NC_071979.1:25765362-25797452 GCF_026283585.1 Hylaeus volcanicus
GGGGAGGTGGTGGTGACGTCGGGGGGCGGGTGACGGAGAAAGAAGAAACTTCGGGTGAGAAGGGCGGCGAAGGGAGGAGAGGGGGGGAGGGTGCAGAGGGCGAGAACGAGAACTTGAACAAGGTATAGAGAAAAGAAGGTGGAGGAGGAGGTGGAGGTGGAAGTGGTGGCTACCGTCGTTCGTGGATCGCGAAATCGAGCGGGCGGCGGTCCAGCGCTGACTGACTACGGACTGGCGTCGCGGCGGCAGGCCGCGTGGTGGGGGGACCCAGGAGTAGTAGTCCTCTTTCCCTCTCGACTCCTCCGCTCCGTTCTCGTTTCCTGGCTTGCCCGCTCTTCCTTGCTCCGATCTGCCTCTCCGTGCACTCTTTCTGGCTCCTCAGCCGTTTCTTCTTCCCACTGCACACTCGCGTTTCGCGTCCGCGTTCGTGTCACCGACGCGTACCGAGCCTCACGCTTCGCGAAACTGAACGAATCGGTCCCCCGAAAAATCGAGGGTGGGGGACACCGAGACGGAATGTAGACAGGGGAGGGGCCGGAGGGGGTTAGGGTTAGGGCGAAACGGGCACAGCGAGGCAGAGGTATGGACGAAATCGCGCGACAGAGAAGCGTCCTCCGTGACTGTCGGTTTTCTTCGAGGTATCCGAGGGGGTTGGTAGCCGAAGATAGCGGCGGCGCAATGCCAGCCACTCCACTGCCCGTTTCAATGCGATCGCATCGTGGTACGCGCGCACGCGTTACCCTTCGTCTTCGTCCTTCAACCCCCCGTGAATAAGACCGAGACGAGCTGAACTGCGTTCGAATAATTTTTATTTAAATCCTATTTGTTTTACGTATTTATCGCACAGGTACGCGAAGGGGCACACGTGCGATAAACATGCGAAATAATATGCCGACAATCGTGCAGAACAGACGAGAATCGGTTAACACGTTGATCGCCACGTCACCCATATATGGGTGACAGTGGTTTTCACTCGAGAACAAACAGAATTAATTCTGAATGTTAAGTATCGAAGAAAATAAATTTGAATGAAATTCTGAAACTTCTATGAAGTTGTACAAATAGATGCCGCAGTAAATGTTTGATTATGTAGTTTCCAGTAGTCTGGAAACGAAACTAAATCACAGTAGAAATTTTCAGGAGTATTAATCTGGCAGCCAACGTGTTAAAGTGCTCTTTTTGATCTATCCTCGGTGGTAGATGAGGAATGAACATTCCGTATAGCGATTCGTTCGCAACTTGCATTCGATTAACCCTTTGCGCTCGAGAGGCGACTCTCAGTCACATCTTCACGTGATGCAGTCACCCGAGAGATGATTGTTGGTCACTAATAAGTTTGACGTGAATCAACCAGCAATAATGTTTGTTTAAATTTAATTTCATTGAAACTTGAAGTGTCAATAAAACGATCTAATTAGAGATCTCATGGCAATAGACTGCTAAGAAAGCATCTCGAGTTGCTGGTAGATACCAGAAAAAAAGACCTCGAGTAATTCATTTTGTTTAACGTCTTTATCACTGGTGTAGTGTGCAAACGAGCCAGTACTTTTGCTACGTGTCTCAACTCGATCGTATAACTCAGACTGCAACTTTTATCCAACGAATCACGAATCAACGGTTCAGTATCTCGACGACGGTTCTTCTTTATCTTATTCAACATTTTTTTATACTTTGTCCATCACAAAATGGAGCGCGACGCACGACCAGGCCGAAAAAATACGACGAAAGTTCGTGGACGGGTCCGAGGGACTGACGCTGGACTCGAGAACGCAAGAGGTGGTCGAAAAAGGGGGCGGGGCCCCTAACCATATCGGCCCAGCGTCATCTGACGAGAAGGGGGAATCCCAGCGTTCGATTAACTCTGAGCTCTGCCGCGAGAGGCGCTGCCGCCTGGCGATATCGTTCGACCGTATTACGGCGTCGCGAAGCTGTATCTACGAGTTTCTCGATACTTTCGTCTCTGTAAGGCCAACGAACGTCCAGCCAGCTTGGGTAAGTGCACCATCGAACTCGTCTACTATCCAAATACGCCAAGTATCGTTGTTCGCTCGGTCCAGCGCGTAATCGATTCGATATCGAGCGAAATTGGAAGTTAACCTCAAAACTTGCAGCGGAGCTACGGTCTCGTTGTCGCAACTTTTCTCAGGCTTCGAATGTTTCACTTGAGGAACTCTCGATGTCTACTTCTATGTTAACTAGTGGTTGATTGCTTGATACAGAGATAGTAGTTTATTATGCGATTCAGAGGTATTACACTTCTGAATGCTCAACAAGGGGACGTTATTACGTCCTATAGAGGCGGGTCGAACCAAAGTTAAAGTTAAGTCTTTTTAACCAACTTCGAAAAGAAGGAGGTTTCTCAATTCAACATGTATATATTTTTTTTTATATATATAAGTCTACATCGATTTCCAAATTGAATAAAATATAAAACACGATTACTTCGTGAGATCCAGAGATATTCTTTATTAACATTCAAGACAAACGTTCTGTAAATTATTTTTTTTACATTTACACGAATTATTTTAATCCGCGTATCGAAAACGTATACGGTGTAAAATAAGTTGGATCTTAGGAAATGCGATCTTGAGGTTCGCGATCCGATTCTCCTCCGAGTTGAACCAAGTAACGGTCCACTCGTAGTCTACGTCGTATCCGTGATTGCGATCGTTACTCGATAACGAAACGTATCTTTCCGAAGAATCGATCGATCCCGCTACTCTATTTCCATCCTGCTTTGACTCGAACCTAGGAACTCTTCTCGCTGAATTACGCGATAAACGATTTGCAGGAGTGCCAAAGAGTTTCGATGTCTGATTCGAAACATTTCGACGAAATGCAATGAACTACTGAGTAGTTCGTAATCGTGATCAAGCAGTGACTAATAATCTCTGCTAATATAATTTACTCGACCTGATATAAAAAAAATACTCGTTTGCGTTATAGTATTATATTAAGGTTAAGAAATATCAGAGATGATATTATCACGAATTCAAGAATCTTCCGATCGCGCAGATTCCGCACGTCCATAAAGTCGATCCCGGAATAAATAATTAGACACGATTTGCTCCGAAAGGTTACGATTTATCGATTTATAATTGGAGTCCGCGATTATAATAAAAATAATTAATAAGTAATCGCTGTTTCGCTCCGATTTATTTGATGATTATCTTCGCTCCAAAGCAAGGTTCCGCTTCTTGCGTTGCCTTCGGTGCTCAAACTTGTCACTTTTTTATTCGATTTATTTATCTACGGGAAAGTTACCAATATTCACAAGAAGAAAAAAGTATGATATTGATCTAGAAATCGTAGCTGATCGTGAGGTATAATCAAAGGATACGAGCGAAGACAGGAAGTTACGAATAAAAGAGCAAGCGAAATACAAAATAGAGAAATGCCAGAAGAAAATAATATACGCAACGTTTTGTTTAATCTTTTTATTTCCTTTACTGAAATATATCCTCTGAACTCCTATGAATTCAGCTTCTCTAATAATACGAATCGAAGTAAGGAATGCGAACGGTTATCTTTGAAGAATCGACGTGAATGCAATAATTCTATATACTTCGAAATGAGATTAATTACAGTTTTGACGAGAAAAAAAAGGAATTAATATTTCTCAAGTTTCTGAGGATAAATACTAAACGAGTTGCGAAGTAATTGTTTCGATACAGTTTTGGTTTGAAAATGTAGGAATCGCTTTCGAAAGCGTTTTCAGGGACTCGGCTGTTAAGTCAACTGTTTACGTGATGGTTGAGCGATCCCACAAAACAGTCAGAGCAACGTTTCACTGCTTCTTATTGGTTCTCGATGAGAAATCATGGGCGGTGCTTAACCCGTCTAACCAGTTTGGTCACCGGGAAAATCGCTACACTGAAAGAGCTCCATCGGTCGCGAGGGTGAATTTAACCCTATTTGACCTAAGTCGGGAGGACAATCAACCCCACAGTCACAAATATCTTTCAGGTACACAAACTCGACACGATTTCTTCGATCGCCACGCGTCGTCTCCTTTCGAAACCGTAAGTTCGTTTCACATCTGCAATAGTCACACGAACATTACGACGAACGAAGCAACGTCGTTTCGGAGCATCTGAAAAAAATAAATAAAGATACATACACAAAGCGAGCGGTGTGCACGGAGATTGTTGCAACAAGAGAACCGTTTCCCCCATAAAACGAAAGACAAGCTCGTTTTGGCGTAACGAAAATTGGAGGGGGATCGGCGAGCGTTTCGAAAACATCGAGCTCGGGGGACTTTTCTATTCGTCTTGGGTGCTCGTGGAAGAGGGCGTCAGCGTGGCAGACTGCTTTACGATAATTCGGGCCGGAGATTCGAGTCGGAAATAAATCGGATGGAGGTCGAAGGATACGAGTTGGTCAGTCCACCGTGGGTAGTCGGTGAGCCGGAGCTCGTTTTGGCGGGCACCGTCGGCGGCGCTGGCAAGGCTGGAGGAGCCGAGGGGAAAAGAGCACCGGCGTACCAACTACCAGGTTGTGCCCGCCTACCAGGCGGAGCCCGCATGATCTATAGCGTCATAGAACACCCCTGCCGTCGTGGTAGGAACTCGATGGCGACGCCCACGGTGTGGAACGTGCGCGCTGCCCCCGCCGTCGCTGCTGCCTCCGCCACCACTGCCGCCACTGACGCCACCGCCGCCGCCGCCACCACCACTGGCCCGCCGCTCGGATGTTTATGCTTTTGCCGGTGTGTCTCTATCTAGTCGCGGCCCCGGAGCTGCGCTGTTCCTCTTCTGCCGTAGCTGCTACCGATGCTGCCACCGCCGCCGCCGCCGCCGCCGCCGCCGCCGCCGCCGCTACCGTTGTCGGTCGCCCGTTGTCGTTGGCGTTGGCATCGTGGTCGCCGTGGCTGTTCTACTCCTACCTCGTACTTATCCGGCTCCTTCCACCTTGCGTTCATTACCGCTAAACATTCCTGTCAATTAAAACTGCACCGACGCCCGATTTACTGCCAGCTCACCGTTCGTCCTTCGTGAAATCTCCTCCCCTCGCCCTGTTATATTTCGCCTGCTCAGATATTAACGGTCCCGTGGAAACCTTTTGCTCTCCACTTTTTTCACAAGTTTCACCGAACTCGCGCCACCGAGCCTCGATACCCCCAAGCGAACCCTCCGCGCTTCACTAGCGCCGGCACAGCGGCTTACCCACTGCCAGCGATCAGTTCAATTTTGATCGAATAATAGAATAGTGGATCGACAGTGGATCAATGTCGATCGTGTCACGTCTCTTCGTATCGTTATTTTTGTACACGGAGAGTAACGGATGAAGTATCGTTTACCTTCTATTCGGTATTTCAGCATTTTATCTCCAAAAGAAGTTTGCCCACGGTGCTAACACTACCGTACTTTGTCTTTCGTCGATGAGTTTGACCATAGTTGACGAGGATCGTCCCAGCTATATAAATATGTCCTCTGGATTCGCGTAAAAATGTTTTTGTTTATTTGTCAATCACTCAAGCATTTCTTTGAGCTATTCGATCCATAACATTTGCCGAGGATGACGTTTGCATCGAAGACATTCATCAGACGTTATTACAGATCGAATAGATGAAATAAAATGCTCGAGTCGATTAAGAAACTAATTGTGATTTATTTATTGAATAATATAATTAACCATAAAGTGCGCGCAGCTGTTGTATAACCTGTCGTACGACGCGTCTTAAATGGCAGTGTTACGCTGTCGTATAACTATCGTGCAACAAATTGTCATGTTTATGGCTCCTGTAAGGTCACACCGCGCGGTGAATCTGCCGCACAAAGTTCAAAGAAGCATCGATTAAAACGCGTCCGTATGTTTTTGTTGAAAAACATTGATCCGTTACCGACGCGCTACCAGATCGGCTCCTGGAACGTCTGTTATCGGATCGTTGAAATAAATGATTCAATTTGTATAGTCCAATGGATAGTAGTTGATTCGTTCAGACGCGGCTATGATTCATCGGATTGGATAGCTCAGTGGGCTGTGGGACGTCGGCGAGCAAACACGTTTTAGTTTTAAAATCCACTTGCACTTTGTTTATCCTTTTAATTTACGAGTGACGTGGTTGATTAATGCTGAATTATACCTGTGATCTACTCGCTCGTTAATAAACGGCATCGCTTCGATTAAAGAATGAGTTGTAGAAACATAATTGTGTTTTGCGTGCTACAAGTAACAGGGGGCTAAGCTCCGTTTAGTTTATTTCCTTTCTATTTTGTTATTTTTCGTTTATGTTGTGTGCACTTTTTGTATCAAATAAAAAAGAAAGATTCCAGAGAATAAATTTTATAATTTATAAAATGAAGTTAGAATTTATTCTCTGGAATTTTATAAATATCTAAAAGATATATATTTCTTTTTATAATTGTCGATGAAATAGAAAATCGTCGTCGTTACATATGCGATTTTAGTCTCTCGCGAGAGTCGATGAGTCACGCATACCAATGGGACAGCGAACATGTTAATTATGCATCATTATTCGAAATTTAAGATTTCAACCAGCCCACTCATTTGCTCCAATGGCATTCCGTTAACGGGCCCCTAGAAAGCGATAGTGTGAAAAAGGCCTAACCCAGGTATGGGGAACTGCGACCTATCAAGGCATTCGTTCATCTTCAGGTAGAAAGAAAATAGTTAAATCCACAATAATACGATCAAATAAACATAATCGAATAGACGCAATTAAGTGAAATTAACAAGCATATAAACAGTGAACATCATTTACATATCTGTACACCTCTTAATGTTCATATTTTACCATATTTATTTGTAATGTTTGAGTTTCTTCTCAAACATTATTCTTATACATATTCATCTATAGATTACGTTCATGCTTGCATTCTGCAAATTTTTATTTTGTTTCCGTCGAGATCCTCGTACGCTTCCACTACTCAATTTACACGAACTCAATCTTTTTATAACATGTCGTACCTGTGCAATTAATTTTGCGAAACGACGTGGGAACTGTCGACACCTTCCCGACACAACCGATCGTTGCTCACAGATCCTACGTACCTGGCGTAAAAAGGAACCGCGGTCCTAATCGGTGCAACGATACTCATTTCGCACCGTTCCCCTTTCAATTTGGTTAGCATGCATCGTCGATGTTGGAAACGTCTCCTTTGAAAGGAATTTCTTCGCGAAGCTCCGTCGTATCCGTGGCGATCTCGTCACGCTCGAGTTTTACGCCAATGGTGCTGGGGGGATTCGGAGCGGCGGCGGCGACTGTCATAAAGAGTATTTTATTTCGACGATTGCGGTGCCGTTTTTGTTCTGGGGTCGCGAAGCGATCGTGTCGTTTCTACGCGCGTCAGGCCAATTCAACGCCGGCGACATTCGCGGCCCGACGTTTACGAGATCGTTTATTAGGTGACGTTCCCATCGAGTGGTTTTGCCGGGAGCTGGATCTTCTCCTCTTTTCTAGAATCCACGTTAAAGATGATTCCAACTTATCGCGATGCGCCATCGAGTGTCGTTCCACCGCAAAGGTTCCGCCAGAATTTCGAACGATTCTCGGGGTTATGCATCGGAGAAAACGAATTTCTGCCAGACGCGTTTCGGTAGTCGGGAGGAAGTTATTGTTGTTATTAACACGCAGATGTCGTTAATGCAGGCCGGACTCCAATTTATAATGGAAACCACTTATGGAGGGGAAGCCACATTGGGAGGCCAAGTATCAAGTATTTCTTCGGATATTTTTTTTATAGAGGAGAATTTACGCGAGTCTCGTGTAACTTTGAGAATATTCTAGACACGTTTTAAAATACACTTGGTAATTTTTTCTATTCAAATAAAAAATTAGTCGATCAGTCGTTTTTAAACTTTATATACTTTATCTAACTTTATTTCGATACCATGAATGTGAAGTAAAAAATTGAGTAGAGAATAACGAATCCTTCTTATTACCAAACCACCATGCGAATTTAATTCGTCACTTTTCGCAGTAAATTTCGTACCGTGTCTGTTGGCTGACAAATAATAATTCATTCTTCTAACCATCGAAACCATTTTTCCTCGGGAATAGAGAGTAGGTAAAATCAATTCATGAATTCTACAATAAATGTCCTATCCTTTTTTTTTTTTGCGGCGCAACTGGGGAAACATCGTCGGAAAATAACTTTTTTCCAGGAAAGAAGAGCCTCGGGGAGAGTTAAAAGAATCGAAAAACGTTGGCGGGCGCGCGCGTGGTACGCGTCAGTTGCGTTTGTGTCTCTCGGTGACTGCGGGGGTTCCTTTTACGAGCGTTCCCGTCGTCGGCGGACGAGACCGGAGGCACTAAACTTGCGAATATTTCGAAAGACGTCCCGTTATGCAACGACAATGTGGGTCAGTGCACAAGTCCACTATGTACGTTTGCTCGTTTTGTACCGTCAGCTCCCCCGCGGGACCCGAAATAAGTGCAGCTCGTAAAATAAAGTACAGCACACCGCTTTTCCCGGCTATCTATTGCGGTGGCACCATCGATCTTACCTACGACGACTCTGGGACCTTCCAGAATTTGCTTATACATCCGCCAAAAATACACGCTTGTCGTTTACCGTAAGGCGACGTTGTCACAGTAACCATCGAACATTTCTGACGATCGTTTTACGATCTATCCTAAAATTGGTCCCATAATTATTTTTCTACGTATGAAAGGATAGGCCGGAGCACGATATTTCAGATTGTTCGCGCCAAACGGTAGTGTCTTTTCTATATCCAAGTTTCATATTTCTCTAAGATCCCAAGTTTCTCTATATTCCAGTTTGCAAAATTGATGATAAGTGAAAGTACCGATTAGTAATGATTTGTTTGTCACGTTTCAAAGTCTTTAGTCGAATTAGTCTAATTTCTACCAATTTTACCTCGTTAAGAGGGTTTAAAAGAGGAGAATTACTCCTATCTACGTTTTTTTCTGAAAGTAATGCTTGCCGAAGAACATGAACGGGAAAGAAACAGACACCTTTCCAAATTCCGTACACTTGAACCGAAAGAAATTGTTTAACCGACGTTTGCTTCGTGAAATCACGTCCTGGATAAACACCAACCGATCGTAAGGTAAGCCGCGCAACATTTGGTTACGGCGGATACCGGTGAAATGCAGACGCTTGAAAATAGATCCACTATCGACGTTTCGTTTCCCGCGTTCGTATCCCCATAAATTCGTAGTGAAAAATCGCGTATACAAAATAGTTTTTCGAGCATCGATTGGCTTTCGTTAAATATTTCTCGTTCGCTGTCGAATTGAATTGCGTCTGCAGCTGTACGGTGCCGCGGCTTTTGCATTTATTTTTTCATCGGTCGCCCATTCTATTTCCCTCGATCAAGGAACGAACGTGTTTCGACGGTTAATCGCTTTCGACCCTTTTCCCGGAACGAAGCCGTTCCGAGCGACTTCGACTGGCAGCAATGAAGTATGCGGAATCGACGAACATGTCAAACGGTACCTCTCAAGTGCCTCTCAACGGTACATCAGATGTCTTTGAAAGACAGAAGGCAGATGGAGGCTGAAATGGTTTATATGAAATCGAGAGAAGGTCTTTTTGTGATGCAATTACGTTGTCATAAAATAATCTCACATTTTCAGGCGTAACCGTTATTGTTTACGCAAATGCATATTTTATATGCAAGATACACGTAAATTATTATAGTCATTGCGTCGATTAAAATACTCCTAAACAACGAATACACTTCGGTTATGCCTTTCTCTACAAAACAAGCTCCCTTCTTCGAACCCTC
Source organism: Hylaeus volcanicus (assembly GCF_026283585.1). NCBI lineage: Eukaryota > Metazoa > Arthropoda > Insecta > Hymenoptera > Colletidae > Hylaeus > Hylaeus volcanicus. Next base: position 25,775,080 of record NC_071979.1, read on the forward strand.
TTGGATACAAAAAAGTCATTAATAAATTCATCAATGGAAATAAACAACGTAGGGAGCCATGCTCCGTAACGTAGCCTTCGCGATTTCGAAAATAGTTTCGGTAGGCAGATTTCGACGATTAGAATTCGGCGCCGGATGGGATGTCCGCCGCTCCGTACTTGTTTGAAAAGAAGCTCCTTGGATGTTTGAACGCGGACGAATCGCAGACGAACCCCCACGGTTTATCGAATTACGACCGCATCGCGCGTTCCCTGAACCTGCTTTTTTTCATAACGATCAAAGTCCACGGTTACCGATGCATTATATTTCTAGCGAAGGATACATCAGCCGGTATCTCCGATCTAAACCATCAACGTCTGGCGTCGCGGGGCGCGGCGCGCCCGTACTTTAACGTTCTTTCCTCGTACCGCTCGCATATTTTCGCGCCCGTTGAAACTTTACGACCCCGATAAACTTCGCGGGTTTCTAACGTAACGAAATGTTTTTGGCGCGATCCGAGAATTATCGGATATCGAAAGCGTCGGGGATTCGCCGACGAACGTTCCCCGCTCCATAGCTGTCAGATCCTGCGAACCTGTTATGGAAGCCGCAGACGTAACGATTACTCGTTGCAATAATTTATACAGTTTTCGAGTTGAGGAACCAATAGGGGCATATTATATTTCATTCGATGAGCTGGCTCGCACATGCTCGAACCTTTGCGTTCGATGGCTTCTTCGCTAGAACGAACTGGCAGTTCCAGATAATTTTGTAACCATTCGGTGAACTTTTTGTAGTTAAGGTAAAATGAATTTAAACTGAAATCATTGTGAGAACATATTATAGTTTAATATCTGTACCAGTATCTCGCGCACGTAGACTGAAAAGATAGAACCCATTGGAACTTTTCAGTAGATTTAATTAGCTAAATATAGACTCGCATATTGTAATCACACTAAATATTAAATTATAGACTGTAAGTAATTGAAAGTTACAAGCCATGACACTGTAACACAGTAACCTAAATTGCTTATAATTCTGTATGAGGATTGTAATTGCTTAATTAAATAAAAAAAAAAAATCTGTACCAGTATATCTTGATCAGTTGGTTGTTATTTAACCCGTTCGCTGCCAGGAAAGTTTAAAGCATTTTGCCTTGGGCGTCAAGATTTAATACAGATCTTGCATAAACTTGTATAAACTCCTGTATAAACTTATCCTTTGAGTAATTGCAATGAATTTCAACTGCGAGACATCTCGTAGTTGCCAGTGAATGGGTTAGGGAATATTTTTTGTTATTATGAAACTAGTGTATTATAATGTGAACAAAGTAGATGTTCTTTCTCTGTAAGCGTATGTAAGTATGTAGATAATGACGAAATGGTAGCGTATTCACACAACGAGAAGATATGGATAAAATTACATGTTATTAATGAAAAGGTGTACTATTCGTGGAATTGTTGAATTGTTTCTGGTTGTTAGGTACAATAATAGATTTTGTATGCTATGTCACCAATCTCGTTCTTCATAATGTATGATATTTAAAACGATATGTACAGAATATTTAAATCCTACAAAAGGGCACAAGGAATTATTCAACAAAAGAGGTCGTATTCTATGAAAGGTTAAAACGTATACTTATAATCTCGAAATGAATAATTAAAACGCAACCGTGAGTAAGGTATTAATAGCGAACGAGGTCGTTCCAAACATTTTCTTCTTATTCGTCGAAATCTTAGCGAACAAAATATTTCTAAAAAGTTTTGAAATATTCAGCCCTCCTTTCTTCGCTAAATTACAACAATGTAGTAATTATTTTATAACAATCTACATGTACTTTTTAATTAAAAAGAACAGGACGAAACCGAGCAAATCCTTGACATGCAAGGTTTATAAGAATATTCCAACAAGACATCAACACGTGTACCTTACTTCTGTTCAGCTTAATAAATCGCCGCGTCTACTGTCCCTATTAGCCTCAAGATAGTGTGAAAATTGTAAAAATCACGGTCGACGGTTAACGATGCAGGTCAAAGTCGTATAACAATTTTGGTGGTCGCGAGTCCAGTCGTCGTTGCGGAAGTAAGTCACGCGTTCGCACTTTACGCGACACATTTTCGCAACGACGAGTACACGCGTAGAAACATAAATTCCGCGACGATATACCTTTCGTTTTATTAGGCTATATTACGCGCAGCATATAGCAGCGCCATATCCGTCGAGATAAATTATTTCTCTTTGACACAGGCGTCAACGCTGCTTCGTCGTACGCCTTTTATTTATTTGTTCGATGAGTAAACGTGTTATAAATATTGTACATTATAGCAACTGAATTATAAATTACATTGTATATTATACGTTAGCAAAAAAAGTTGAGCAGATACGATGGATGTAGTTAAATATAGTTAAATAAAATTCAGATTTTTGAAATTTTCTTTCTTTTTCTTTTTCATATCTCGGCATAGGTACCTAATTATGAAATTATGTTGTTCCGGATTCCATCCTTCCTTTTCGGAGTGGTGAGGGGAGGATTAATGTTTGGAGGAGGTGACAGATGAAAGATAACATCATAATTCGTGTGAAAGCTACTTCTATACTTCGGAATCATTTTGTCGATGACACCTCACCATCAATTCTACAGAAAAAGATGCACAATATACTTCTCTTCCTACGCTTCTTTACGTCACATTCATCTATATCGACTGCCAACTCATTTTCTAGACACCAAGACCTGAATGTGTCAAGATCGTGGTATGATTCATCCAGTAAAAAAATACGAAGATTCAGCGGATTATGAGAACATTGTTTGGAGAACGATTTTATGTGAAAGTTTACCATTGGAATTCTATTGAATCGTGGCGAAGGTGGTCCGCATTGGAAAAAGTTGCAGCAACGCTAAAGAGACGGAGGCAAGCTCGTCGGTACGGTTATCGGGCGTAGATCCGCCAAACCACCGCTCAAGTGACTTCCAAATGTTTCGACCATCGTTGGTCCATGTTGTATTTAGACTAATTCGTTGTATCGCTTAAAAATTGTACACGTCATTAGCGTATCGACGAAAATTTGGAAAAATTTCTGATACGCGTGTGTTGGGTTGGCATTGACATTGGCGTATTAAAAGAAACGACTGATTGTATTGGCACTAAAAAATTTCGTTCCGGTATCTTCTGTACAGCCTTGGTTTAGGTAGGAAATCTGCGAAAGGGAGAGTGCGTCTAAAACGTAACACGTCGCAGGAATATCACGAGCTGACCTTCCGATTAAACTTTCTTCCAACTTCAACAAGGCTCATAATATACCCCAACTGTTTGAAAACAAGCCTGTTTCAAACATCTGGAGAACATCGGACCGGTGAAATTTTTGATTCCGCCCCTACATCGAAATTTCATGCTGGGTTAGATCGTGGGACGAAGACGGTCCAGGATGTAAAAACTTGGAAGGACTCTGGAGGACGAGTTCGTGACGGGTGATGGAGCTGGAAGCGTTGAAAGACGGTTCCGCGAGGCGATTCCATCCGTCGTACGTCGACGGTGGAGGCTCTAAAACGAAATCTCCTTCGGAGTTCGAATAGGCGCGATTGTTTCGGGTCTGGTAGTCGAGTATGGGTCGAGGGTTGGCGTGAATGCGTATAGCAGCGGCAGCATTCGTAGAAGGTTCGGTGTAGGGTGTGCGGCGCTTGGTCGTAAGGGGTCGCGAGGAGAGGGGTTGTGGGTGGCCAGGGGTGTCGGGACGGAGTGGTATGGGGTGGTTAGGTGGACGAGGATGGGGGTGGTTGTCGACGATAGGGCGAAGAAAGAGGTGGAGGAGCGCAGAGAGAAGCCGAGGTCCGTCGGTATCGATCGGGCGTCTGCGGTAGATTGACACGTGTCATGGCCGCCTCTCGGTGTTCGAGTGAACGAGGTAGCTGGAGAAAGAGGGAAGCCGTGGCCGAGTGGAAGGCGGCGGAAAGGAGAAAAGGAGGGCGGCGGTGGCTCGTGGGAAGAAAGAGAGGCCGAAAAGGAAGAAAGGCGTGCGAGACGAGGAAGGTGGCAAAGGCGAGCGAAGCAGTCGAGGGGATAGCGGGCGTCGAAGGTGGAAGAGGAGGAAGAGGCGAGGGTGGTTGGCGCGGGGAGGAGGCGAGGGAAAAGGACATTAAGGTGCGTAATAGCCAGCGGGGCGAGCGCGCACCGCCGCGGCATCGATTAGACAGAGGCTCCCTCGTCCCATTGCTAGGATGCAGCCCTCCCCTTCTCCTCTTCCTCGACCCACCGACATACTCACCCTCCGCGCTATATCCACCCGTCCACCCACCCACAACCCATACTCCCGACCGAGAGGTCCCCACGACCACCCACACCACCCGCCCTCCACCTACTCCGTCGAACTGGAGAGCCCCCGAGTACGTGCTCTACATACACACTCGTGCGCTTATGTCAGTTCCTGTCCTGCCGTTGCTTCTGCCTCTGCCTCTGCCTCCGCTGCTACCGTTGTTACTACTACCGTTGTGTGCCACCGCTCGGAAAGAGAGCGAAGGACAGAAACAGACGGCGGAACGGAAAGGGATGAGAGTATCGCGAGCACGGGGACGAGCACCCGCGGAAAGAGAGAACGAGAAGGAAAAGGAGAAGATACGAAAGGACGGAACCTAAAGGCCGAGCGCGAGGGATAATAAGGGGGAATGAGAGACGTAGATGTAAAGGGTGAGAAGGGAGGAAGCAGAGGCTACGCTAGAGGGTAGGCGAAGCCACCTAGCTATCCCGTGGCACCTACACACACCTACACACGCGATGCCGGGGACACCAACGTCTAACGTCGTTATAAACATTAACGGAGCGGCTCAATATTCCCCGGACCTTGCATCCCCTGCGTCTACCTTCGGTCCATCTCCCTGCTAGACCGTCCTCCACCTCTTTGCGCTCTACCTATCTCGGACGCTCGCCCCGTGGCTACCTCGCCTTCCTACGCTTTTCAGACCCTTCGATTCGCGAAGGCCCGACTACGCACCTACAAGAATCTCGCGATACCTAGCATTTTTTCCATCCACGCGTTCCGAAAACGCGTTTCGCAATTCGCGTGGCAATTACTGATGCTTCCTTGGTGTCAACGTGAACGAGAAATTACTTGTTAGCCATACTATGCAACAAGATAATTCTTAGCGTTAATGCTAAGTGCGAATTCCTACCAAATGTGCCAAAATTCGCTATCTTCCAGGTGATTATACAAGGTTATTTAAAATAATGTGCGATGGTACATTCCGCAAGAGAATCAATGTTCCAGACGCGCGATAAGTGGTTGAATCTGCGGAGCTATTAGTTGCTCTTGTAAGAAAACTTCATGCGAAAATCCCGTAAACTTACTCGGTGAACTTCACCGAAACCATTCTTAATGGGCGCATTTGTAGAGCAGTAAACACTTGTGGTATTTCGAAAGTAACCAAATCAAGGGTAGGTTTGTTCGATGCCTTATTAGTTCGGACTAGTCATGCGGGAATGTATAATTTAATCATGAAATTACGTCGCGCAAGAGTGGCAAAATAGAAAAAATGAGCGGACATTGTTTCAGAATCAGTAATGAACAGGGGTATTTAATATTAATAGCTAATTTTATACATTTCGGCTCATGGATCATGTTTCTTAATTCTATCTTTAATGTTCTATCTTTATATCCTTGGGGTCCTGTAACAACATAACGCTCAATTTTCTTTTTACCCTATGATATTAAAATTATAAAAAACAATTGTTTAGAAGTATCTAACGATAATAATAACTACCTTTTCAGTAGTAGAAATTCCACCCTTTAATTTTCATTTTGGTAGAATCAAATCAGACGATTCTATCCCGAGTTATAACATTTCAAAGTTTCCTATTTTATAGACATATACGAATGACCGAACCAGTGGCCTACATAAATTCTGGGAAATGCGTACGCACGTTGTAAGTAGTAACGTAGTAAATATCGTAAACACGTAGTATTTCGTGGAAAACGAGAATTTCGTTCCTTTCGAACGATTTCGACGAAACTTGATACACAGGGGTTTTTGATATCGCTGATTCCAAATCTGACCTCAAAATTAAAAAATTAAAAATGGCGGATCCAATAAAGCGGGATAAAAATCGAAAAATGATTCGATTTGAACGAAACTTGGTATGTAGGAGTTTTTGGGGGCACTGAATCCAAATCTGAACTCGAAATTTAGAAATTCAAAATGGCGGATCCACTACAGGAGGACTAAATGTGAAAAGTGACTGGATTTGAATGAAACTTGGTATACAAGGGTCTTTGATCCTAAATCCGCTATTTTATTTTGAGTATTAAAAATGAGCACCGTGTAAACTAAAGTCAGCGAATTCGACCGGACGCGCTGCAACTATTATAAAAACAAACGATCCGTGGAAATTACTGCTCGAAGGGATCGGTCGATTTCGGGGCGGGCCAAACCCCTAAAGTTCTTAGTCTCGCGGGAGTCGGAGAAGCGGGTCAAGAAGCTCGGCGGGGATTGAGTCATAGGTGCTTACGGCCTTCGATCCGAGATCGTCTAATTTCGTTCGACGAGTCTCGTAAAAATCTTTTCTTTGCCTCTTTGCGCTTTCTTCCTCTTATCCTTTCGCGTCCTTTCGTCCTTCGATGCTCGATCGCCGCGCTACAGTAATCTCGCGCGTTATTGCCCGGCAATTCGAGGCAGAGATCGCAATAAATACGAGTCGTGTCGATTCGGTCAGTCTTTTCGATCCGCTGTCGATGATCGCTTTTCCTTAACCGTCGGAGGGGTCATTTCTGACCCGTGCTAACACTCTTCACAGTTCCAAAGATAAATTTCCAATGGCAAATTTTTGTCTCGAAACAGGCTTTCGGTATTTGTATTTTGAAAACAAGTTGTGGCAATTTTGTTATTATTTTTTGAACAACAGTTAATTTTAATGAAAAGGTGGTAGGTATGAAAAGGACGTAGTCAGTCGGGTGAAGTTCTGCGAGGGTCAGAGCGCTGATTATCGTTAATTGCGGTTGATATGGAGGAGCGAAGGGGACGCGAAACCCTCGACCATATTCTGATCGGATTAGCGACACCGATCGGTGCTGTCGAGGACGAGGACATCCCTCTTCGAGATCGAGGATCGTGGATTTGGTAACTAGAGGTGTTTTGTTAACACAGAACACGTGTATCGTACATGTGTTTCTGAAGCTAGACAATTCTTGGAGTAGACTAGAAATGTCCTTACTTGTAAAAACAAAACTTTCTTCACTGTGATCGCAATAGGACTCGTCTAATAATTCCATTTACGCAGGGATGTATTCGTCATTCTTTATTCGCTATTCGAAATAAAATTTTCCCAACTTTGCTTACAAGGAATAAAGCACTAATATGATCGACGCTGATAATAAGTGAGGCTTACGGTATTAAACAATGTTGATGTTGGTATTATAGGCAGAACTAAGCTGAATGCGAGAAAGTTCGATCCACCTCGTGTCATTGCATGCCACTTGAAAACATTGCAGGTGAAAGCCCCTATAATACTCGGTTTTCTTGAAGCGTATGCTCTGGCGCTAATTTAACCTCGCGTGGCATCGGAACAGAGGGAATTCGTCTAGTTCGTGCGTTCAACAAGTATCCGTCCGTCCCTCCTCTACCTTCGGCGGTTCTCCTTCCTTCTCGTAACCGCGGCTAAATCGCAAAGTGACCTGGCGTCGACGTATCTCGCGAACTTCCGGTTACTTTTCATAGTCGCGAATCGAGTTTTGTCCCTCGATGTTGTTGTTTAGAGCTTTAGGAACACGAAAATGATACAAAAAAACCAGCAGGTCCAGGACGAAATGCTCGCTTCCTTTTAATGGACTCAAAGTAATACACTCACTGATCTGTCGATACCGAGTCTGAATAAGTCTGAATCCATTTACTAAATCGAAAAAGGTAAAGGCTCGCATACGAAGATGGAGCATTTGATTTCATATCATTCTCAATTCCCTAGCACTTTTCATGGAACTTCTGGCACAAAGGGACCGAGTAGAAAGGAACAGGCGTCCGTCAGAGGTTCCAGATTTTCCCCAATAATTTTCCAACCCCGCTATCTCGTTGCAAATCGAGATGGTCACCACGGTAGCAGGTGCGCTGCGCTTTTTCCGTGGCAACGACGGGTAATAAGGGATTAGTCGTCGGTGATCGTCGATCAACGTTAACGCAACCATCGGTTAGCTGGAAGTCTCCGTCGCGATACGTCAGAGTTGGATATTATATTGACGTATCGACGTCTCGACGCTGTCCGCGGCCCTGCTGGCCAATTAACGGGCTTTCTTGTTTTTCCTACGAACACTCGTAAATCTCGACGGGATCTGTCCACTCGATTTAGTCCTCTTTCGCCTGCCTCGATGATCGTTCGTACCTTTGTCAGCGCTCGCTCAGCGCGTATCCGGCAAGACGATACAATTAATATCGCTGCTCGACCGATTGTCCCCCAGCACAGCAAATATTTAATTTACCACGGGCGTTCCACGCGTGTAATTGGGCCGCGTTTGTCTAGCTCCGGTCGTGTTTGTTTGGCCGGTCGTAACAAACACTCCGATTGCGTGACATGCTGATATCCGAGGATACTCGTGCGAAGACCCATCAGGATATTTCGTCGATATACACGCCAAGGTGATACGGAAAGGGAGTCCACGTGATCTAGGATTTCGGGACTGGCTTGCATTTCGAGAAATTAGACTCGGGGTGATAAGTAATTGGAGAGTTCAGGAGAGGAACGATCATAATGGCAAACAGTATCAGTTTCAGCGTTTGAACTATAGAGAATTGAGACAATTGGGGTTGATATGCATTGTGGTAGTGTGGATACTGTTAACACGATGGTCGCCACGTCACCCAGAAATGTGTGACAGGATTTTTCAGTAAGGAACTAAACCCTTGGTCCTTTCTGATCAAGTTCCTGTAGCAAGGAATGGTATAGAAAAGAGCCAGTACAACGTCAAAGACCCTGGACCAAAGTCTGCATAGTCAGATATCAAATAGAAGTACGAACATCCCCAACCCCCATATTACAATAAATTTCAATACACAATCATTTCCAATTAACGCATCCAACTCTGACGCATTCCAAATCCAAACTACTCCAAGCGACCCCACCGAATTGTAAAAACTCTACCTCGTGACAGGTCGTGCATACAAAGTCTGAGCGTTCGAGCGCTACCGCCCCAGATCATCCGCGCCGATATTTCCTAATTCCCTTACACTTTTCGCGCAACTTCCGGCACGAAGGAACGGAACGTCGAGGAACTAGAGTCCGTCAAAGGGCCCAGATTTCCCTGATAATTTCCGAGACCCGCTATCTCGTTGCAAATCGAATTTTCGAGTCACGTCAAAAGTAAACGATCCGCGCGTGAAGCGATCGGGTCGCGGGAGGTGGCGGTAGCGTGTTTCGAGCCGGATGGAAATCTCATTTGGTAGTTTTCTCCGTTTAATAAGACGAGAGGTAGACAAGAGAAGGCGAGAGGAGAGAGGAAAGACGAGAGACAGGGTGTAGGGAGACGGAGCCACGAGGTCGCTGCCGGTTCGCAGACTTCGGAAAGGGGAAACGGAAAGGGCGCAACAAGGCCGGGGGTAGAGGTAGCGGAGGGCGTCCGGGCGACTAAGGGGCGAGGGGTGCCGAGCAGCGGCGGTGGCGTCGGGGTAGAAGGGGCGACGGAGGGCGGCGGTGGATGGTTGGAAGTAAGCAGGGGTGGGTAACGGGCTGGGGGAGGACGGAGGGCGGCGGAGGGTCGGCCAGGACTGGGAGGCGAAGTGTCGTCGTCCGAATAACGGCCAAGCGGCATCGACCGATCTTCCTACCCCTAGTTCGTACGAAGCGTCAACTTGTTTCCCTTCTGTTCCGCGAATATCGGACCTTCAATTTGCCCGGTGCGGTTCGCTAACGCGGTGCACTGCCCTCTCGCGCGCAATCCATACGCGACCCGTCAATCCCTCACGAACACGCTCCGTTCTCCGTTCAGGACAACCCTTTCTTTCCTTTCGACGACCGACCTTCCGTCGCGGACCCGTCCTTTTATCCGCCGCGACGAGCGCTCCGCGACCACGAGGCGCGGGGAAAATTCTTTTCGACGCTTGCTAGAAAAACCTTTCACGGAATCAGCCAATTCTTTTAAGAGTTGATTTCGAGGAAATTCATGCCTAATCTTTTCATATGTATCGCGCAAGAGAAAAAAAATTAAGAATTGCATATTCTATGAAGTTAATTCCCAGAGAGTTGTTTCGAAGCAATTCGACTGCCTAGTCGCCTTAAGAAGCTATCTTCGAGTAGAATGATGTAATCTTTGGTCACGTTCAATTTTTACAATTCTCTCTTGTATCTCGTATCTCTTTTTCTATAAAGTTTGATAGAAAACGGCAAACAGTATACTTGACTCTCTTCTCATTCGACACTTCTTGCTATATCATTAAATGCCTGGTGATTTGCTGAAATACCCGTATCGCTGAGCTCTCCGATTAAACATAAATTCGAAAACCTTTGGCATCCAACTTTTCGAAATATACATTCTAATTAACGCGCGTATTTTCAGTCGAAGCAAACAACAACCGATGATCCATGGAGAGCTACGAGGACGACGACGACACCCACTTCTGCATCAAGTGTCACCTGACGGTGCACGGTCTCGAGAACTACGTACGACACCGTCAGTCCGGATGTCGGCAACCGGACGACAAGAACGTAGCGGTTCGCGTGTCGCCCACGACGCCTACCACCGTCACCTACCCCGAAATACTGAACGCGGACGCGTTCTTCAGCTCGTTGGAGCTGCGGAGCAGCGCGAAGTCGAACCCACGGCGGTCTGCCGCTATGCTGGAGGACAGCAGAAAGTTCAAGAAGGAAGAGAAAAGGAAGAAGAGTCAGAAGACGCAGGTGGACGGAGAAGAATCCGCGGCGAAAGAGAAACTGCACAGCATGCTGCCAGGTGTATCCGAACTGGACGACCCGACCGACCCTCTCTGCATCCCGTCTCTGGTCGGGTTCCCCGACATCGTTCCTTCCACGTCCAGCAAGCCCGCGAGCAGTCGAAACAAATTGAGCCAAACGATGGCCCACGTCTCGACTAGCATAGACGGCAACGCGTTCCCCGTTAAGCACGAGCCGGAAAATTCTTTGGAGGGTCTGATGACGTCCAACGAGTCCAAGCAGACGGACAGGAAGCGGCACGAGGAGACGCAGAGGATCGAGCACGTTCACCAGACCTGGCTGGAGGACACGATACTGGCCGAACTCGCAGCGAACAACGAGAATAAAGACTTACCCAGATACGAGTTCGATTACCAGCAAGACGAGGACTCGGACGACGATATATTGGAGGAGGATTTGGAAGAGGACGAGTCCTATACGGAGTCCGACGACGGGGAGGATCGGATATGTCCACCAGATGGACATACCGGCGGCAAATGGAAACCTGAATTGGAGGATCTTCCTCAAAATATGTCTCAACTTCACGACGACGACGTGGAGCCCGAAGACGAACATCAAGAACATCCGCCGCCGACTTACACGGGGGGAAAATGGCGGCCGGCGGAGACTTCGCAAGTATGGTTCTGGGAGTGCTTTTTACGGTGCCGTTTACGTACAGGACGTTTAAGTGCAGGTGGTCGGCCTGCTAGAGCCTGATTCCCCAAGACGAAATTTACATTCTTTCAGTTTCTAAACTATGAGGAAGGTATTGCATTGCTGGCTGTAAATGCCCAAAACAAATTTATATATTCTATAATATATCATACAATTAAATTACACCTTAGTTTGACCTTCGCGTCATCAACAATTAATCATGAAATTTTGTCGTGCAAGAGAGGCAGAATTAGAAAAATAAACAGACATTATTCCAGAACTTTCTATCGACAAAATTAATATAAAGATACGAAATTCATTATAAAGAGTTAATCGCTATACCTCTTCTATTCAATGGAAATTTTGAACATGACGTTCACCATTGACGTAAAGGCCTAAAAGATGACCGTTCAGTCCCATTCGTTCGCCATCGTTCGAATAACCGAAGCTCCTCGTCTTTTGCAGAAGATCGAGGAGTACGAGTCGAAGAGCAACGTCGGCCAACCACCGCCAGGACACACGCGAGGGAAATGGGTACCGGGCGCGCAAACGGATATCGAGTCAGGATATTGGTGCAGTCCTTGCGGCAGGAAGCTCGCCTCTCGATTGGTCTACAACAGGCATCTTCTCTCCGATTTGCACGCCAGAAGGAGCATCCGCGAAATCGATGGAGTTCTCTGCCTGCCGCGTGCCGCGAACCTGCACCTAGGAAAAAAGACGTCGACTCGCAATCAAGTAACAATCAGTGTGCTCGTTGTTCGTGTTAATTCCCACTCCCGATAACAACCTGCCCGCTAACTGAAACCTTATCAGTTTCCTGCACGACTTTGTGCCTGGTCGTTGCTCGAATCGACGAGTAGAATGTACGAGGCGAGGGTATTTAGTTGATTATTAAATCCAACAGGATGATTTAGTGGCGCGCAAGAAATTGCTAACAAGTCACGATTACGTGTCGACCCTTCTGGGCCACCCTTCAAGATTTTTTCTTTTTCGGTGCATGGAATCAAGTTAATCGTACAATGTACAATCTACGCGGAGCAGAGAAGTATTTTTAAATTTAATACATTGTAGGAGTCTAAGAGGTAAAATAAGTCATGGAGATTCGAACTCACGCTTTTTCTACACGATCAATTCTGCACCCTATGATTCGTGTTTTAACCACTATTAACGAATAACCACTTTCGAACGGTCTTCATTCAACAGAAGCGCTAATTCGCGCGTCTGATTGACAGGGAATGAAGGAAGCGCCCGAGGCAAAGGAAGCAAAGAAGGGTTTGCGTAGGAGAGAGAAGGAAATCCTCTGTTGCGAGATGTGCCATACCCGCGTGAGAAGGACACAAATGGGCAAGCATTTGCTCTCTCATTATCACTGCCGCGTCGCGGGCGTAAATCCTCGCGGGCCACGAGCGCGTCGCTTTTTACTGGAAAATATGGCGAATGTGGTTCGGCAGTGCCCCTTCCAGTGTTCCTCGTGTCGCTTTTATTGCAACACGGAGGAATCGTTTCTACTTCATTGGCGTTCCGATCTTCACGCGAAGACTCTCCAAAAGGTATGTATACGTAACGCGATCGGAAATGTATCGAACCACTTTGGTCCGTCAATTTTATTTTTAATCTATTTTTGGCGCAATTCCTCTCTTGTTTCAATTCGCGTATTAAAAGATATTTATGGTGGAAATTTCGGCACCTTGAAGAATGTTATTTTGTTTCTACCCAGCTCGTAGTCTCTTAATGCAAATTTATGACAGCGATCATCAGCTTTACGACCGATCCTTCTTCCCAGATCGCTGGCAGCTACAAGTGCACTCCTTGCGAGTTTTGGTGCGAGGACAACGACACGATGGATTCCCACTTGTCCAGTACGAGTCATCGAGACGTGGTTGCGATGATGAAGGGTTCCGTGCCAGTGGTAATCGGTCGTCAACGAGCGTTGCCCTGCGGCAGTTGCGATCGCCGATTCCGATACAATTTACAACTCCGGTTGCACGCTAGGGAAACCGGTCACCAGGAGAGTTCGACCGCCACGGACGCGTATCAGCAGAGAATCGAATGCAATCTGTGCCCCCAAACTTTTCGATCTTTGGTGGCCCTTCAGCGTCACCAGTTGGCTTGTCACGCCGCGAAGAACAAGGACGAGACAAACGACTCGAATCAGTCGGGTCCCTATTTCTGCTCCTTTTGCTCGATGAATTTCGCAACGGCGCGGGAAGCCGTCCTGCATCGACGAACGTCCAGTCACAAGGAAGTCGTGAAGGCTCGGAAGAGCAAAGAGAAGGGTCTGCCGACGAGCACGATTCGGGAGTGCCCTCATTGCGAGAAGAAGCAGGTGAATTTGGTGGAGCACAAGGACCATCTTCTTCGATGTCATCCCGAACTTTGTCACAGGTAAGCTGGATCGATTACAGTTGCACGATACCGTTCGATTAAATGAGAAAGGAGGACGCTCGAAAATAACCATTTTTGGACCGGCTTCAAAAAGAAAAATTCCCGTAGAACTGTTTATCCTAAAGTGGTGAGAATTTGACTTTGTCACGATGGTACTATCCCCTTCCAACTTTATCTTCCGAGCAACCCTTCGACGCGTTAACGCGCAACAATGATTAAGACTGTCGTCGAGACTCCCACTGTAATAAGTAATGTTTGTTCCCTCAGATGTCCTAAATGCGGGATGCGGTTTGCCCTTTCGCAAGACGTGACGAGACACACGAGGGAGAACAACTGTCGCGATAATAACAAATTAAAGGCGACGAAAACGGCAGCCGTCAAAGACGAATGGAAATGCCGCAGCTGTAGTTTCTCAACGGATTCGCGGTCGGAATTCATCTTTCACAAGGCTCTTCACTCGGGGACCGTACGGGACGATAACGACGATTCTACCAGCGACGGGAAATCGAAGCCGAAATATTCCTGTCCCATTTGCAGGAGGACCTTCACGAAAGTATCGTTGCGGAATCACATCACACGTCACACCGGCGAGCGTCCGTTTCCGTGTTCCAAATGCTTCGTGTCTTTCAAGAGAAGAGCCGAGCTGAACGCCCATCAGAAAGAGTGCACCGGCTCGGCCAGGTCGGCATGGTTGGCCGAGTCTAACCGGAAACGCAGTTTCGTCTGTTCCGAGTGCAACAGCGCTTTCTACACGAAGTGAGTACGCCATTTGTTCCTTGGCTTTACGATTCCGATCGTCGATATTGCTTACATCCAACAGAAACTGTCTGCCCTCTCTTCACCCGTCTCGCCGTCACGCTGTCTCTCTCGGGCTCGAGCAAAATTATCGGCCGTTTAATAATTTTAAACGATCGTTCCGGAGAATGGCGCGTAAAAGTAATTGCCCGGGCACGTTCTTCGTGTACCGGGAACCCCTCGATAGGCCGCATGACGTACAGCAAACATTGTGTCGTGACAACAATGGGTTTAACATGGAAAACTTGCCGCATTATACGGCCCCAACAAAAGGATCGTATTTATCATGAGATTTCCAGTTAGGTACAATTATATTGCATCGTTCGTAGATCGGGATACATCGAGCGAGCCGTGACCACGCTTACAAAGTGGAGATCTTTTCGTGGCCGCGCACCTTTCACCACGGGGCCCTGTTTATCTTTAACCGAGGCACCGCCTGGGAGTGCGTTAAGCGTACGCGAGCCTGTCGTAAATATTCCCGAGCCGCGTCCCGAAAGACAGAATCGCTGCATCGAACGGCGCGCGAATTGGAATACGGAAGGCTCCCCCGAAACCCTTCGATATCTATGCATCATTATCCGAGACAGGCCGAGGATGTTGGGCTACGTCTTCGCAGGGAAGGAATCTCCACAAGTGGCCGAGCTAAGGCAGCTTCACGAACGGGGTAACTCTTTAGAAAACACGAATAGTACGAATTTGGGGTTCGAAAGGGTTTTCCAGAAGTGCTGTAGAACTTTGTTCTTCAACGTTTCCCCAACCGAACATTTAAGTGATATTTATACGATAACGCGACTTTGATGTCTATGGTAATATGGAGATTAATTACATGGCATTTATAGTCAGTCCCATAAATAATCGTACCATGTCTATGTTTATTAAAGATATATGTTCAAATTAAATGCTAGGTTTGATGTTTCAATATAAATTGTCCATTATAAATATATATATGCGTTGAGTTTATTCATAGACATATTCATAATGAAACATTTATTGGAAATATTAAGCTTACCGTTTAATTTAGACGAATGCGTTCAATAGAGACAGAGGGTAATAGTCACCTATTTTATCTATGCACCAAGAAACCAACAGCTCTGCCATGCAAAAACAGAGTATCAACAACTATTTTATTTCGGCACGTTGCTCGACTACGTTTCGGTCCGTAATACGCGATGAGTAGCATGCTGAGAAAAATGCGAGGAACTTACTAGCTGAAAGTTGACAGCGTCTTGCGCCATCCTGCGCCACCCTGCGCTCGGTGCGCGCCTAGCCTAAAGGGTGGCGCGTTCCAGGAATAAAAAGCGTAAAACAATAAAAGCCCTGCCGTCGCGGGCTGAAACCACGAAACGTTCGCCGCCGCGGCCGTAGTAAATGTGTCCTCGCTGCATAACTATAAAATAAAAGACCGTGTCCGTGGACCGTTCGGTCGAGGGTAGGGGAGCTAGAAAGAGGCGCTCGTTCGCACCGAGTGTCCGAGGAAAGTACGGAGATGGAACGGAAAACTCGGTGGAGCGGTGCCTGGTGGTGGTGCGCGACAAATAGAGAGAGAGAGAGAGAGACAGGGAGCGAGTGGGAGAGAGCGAACCGAGGAGCAAGGAGGAAGTCGCCTCGGTGTTTGCCACCGGTCGTATTAACATCTCATAGCGGCTTGTAAGCCCACGGGTCATTCTAGTATTTAACGGGCCTGCATTATGGCCCGTGTAAGTATACGTCCTACGGCTCTCTAATACTAACGTATGTAAATAGAAACCTTGCAAGCGCTAATGCTCCGATATTGCTCTGGAATTACCGACGCGGGCCCAGCGTTTTCTATTCTTTTTAACCCCCTCCCGACGCTGGACATTCGTGACGAAAATTCGACCGTGACGTTGGCGAGAATACGACGAAACTCTTAAATAGCGGTACTCGAACTTTATAAACATTGTTCGTGTTACAAGGAACAGTTTCTAAAAAAGGAGCACTATTTATTAACCCTTTGCGCTCCAAGAAATTTAGCTACGTATAGGTGGTCAACTCCAAGATAATTTTTCTAAGATTTCTGAGTTATGGAATGGCCACGAGAAACTCATTGCATTTGTATCAACCACACATAATCATACAGAAATAATAATAGTTTAATGGAAATATTGTCCACCATTTGATTATTTATATGATGTTGTTGTTTGAAATAAATAATGGAACAGACCACTGGTACAACGCCTTCGAATTCCTTCAAATTCCTGGGCAGTACAGGTGGTCTTAGAAGTGCAAAGGGTTAAATAATCCAAATAAAAAGGAAAAGTATGATTTATACCCCTGTGGGAAGGAAACGATCGCAACGGTGAGGCACGCGGCTGAAATTTCGTCAAGACGAGGAGGGTGGCGCGAAACGGCCACGACAACCGCTAAACCGTTTAACGGATGCTCGAAACGAGCCACGGAAATACGTATTCCGTGCTTCCAGGACGCGAATACGCTCGACTAGAGCCGAAGCATACGTGGGTGCCCGCAACTAGGCGCCACAGCATGGCGGGCGTTTCTCTCGCGTGTCGACCGAGCACGTCGCCGAGTCGAGTATTAAACCATTGCCTAGGTGTAGAGCGATCACTGTAAAGCAAATGTTAACACCTATGCTCGCCCGACTCGGCCCCCGGCACGGCTCGATTTCCTTCCTCCGTCCCTTTTTCGCTCCCTTCTCCGTCCAGGTTCCCGCCGCCCTCAAATCCCCCCGTCGCTCGTGCTACCCGTCTCGTACACGCATTACATTCTGTAACACTAGCTATTCGACGTCAGACTACCGGAATCTTCGAGCCGAATGGCCGGTCAGAAGTCTCGACGTCGCTTGGAAACGACCGAGGGTTTCGCTTAATGTCACGATTTCGACCGTTTCGAAGGATTAGGCTCCGCTATCGTCGTTCCCGCCGACCCTTACGGTCCTTTCTGCAGTCCACCAGATAACGTTTTCGATACAGAGCCCTGGCGCGATTTTTAAGCTCGATCCGAACTTGAGGCAGTACCTTAACACGGCTCTGAGCCCTTTGTGCAGTCGTACCGTTCACGAGAGATTAATACAACGATGCACATCCTCGTCACATATGTGGACGGAGTTGTTAGATCTGTGCGTAGTCATGACGAAGACCTCGGTAAAATGTTTGTCGAGGGAGTGGTTTTCTTACTTTAAAACCTTCGAATGGGACGCGAAATCAATGCAGTCGTTCACGATGACCAAATAAAATGAGGTAAACATGTTTTATATGAATAATATTTCTACGGAATAGAAGATACTAGTATACATCGTTATAACTTGAAAATTTTCATTAAAAGAATTCGAATTCCAAAAGACTCGTTGCTCTCGACGTTCACCGTACCGTAATACAGGAGAAAATTGATCATTTACGGCCAGTTTAGCGGGAAAGATGATGCGTTAAGGGATTAATCGACTGGTCTCATTTTCCTCCAACCCCTGCCGGTCTACCTTCCAAGTTTCCATAACCGTGTCTACCACTTTCCTGTCCTTAGGACTCCGTACCAACCTAATTACCTGGAACTCTGCGTCATCTTTCGACCGCAGGCAGTTAAAACTTCCGGCGGGCCACCTTGATTAGGCCTTTCGTCCGCTTCATTTTCGTCGAGAGCTGAGGGACAGAACCGGGCGACGCGACCCACAGTGTGATATTTCAGCGATCTAGCGGGAAAAAGGGCAATTTTCGAAATGTTCCGAATGTGTTTATGGATATTAGAAATCAATAATAGAATGTCGCTTAACGTTTCTTAAACGTTTTGGACTTCGAGTCGGAATGAAACAAAATCGTATCGCTTGATACTGTCGGAACCATCAAGATTGAACTCTTTTCATCTGAAAATATTCTGTAGAAACAAATAAGGGATGGTCAAATGACTTAAGGTCCTGAAAAATGTTTCAGTGTCTGAATCGCTTATTTATATCGGTGCTATATAACTGATTTTCGCTATTCTTACTCAAAACATTGGAAAATAGAAAAAATATAAGTGATGCTGTAGTTATGCTCCGCAGTGTAGTTATAAGTCTGAAGATGTCTCAGTTTCAAGAGTCGAAATATCGTAGTAAGTAACGTTCGCGCTGAGACTGATAGAATTCCCACCGATGTACTCTCAAACATGGCCTATCGTTTAAAAATAATTACACGCACGAGGCACTCGACGCGATAGCCAATCGCAAACTAAGTTCGACGTGTCTATCCCGTGGTATTTCGTCGAAAGCGCAACGTTGGCAAGATTCGCGGCGAATGAGAAGAAGAAAAAGTCGAAAAATGGGTAGGGAACGCGAGCAGTCGAAAAAGAAGAAAGGAAATCGGTGGCGGTTGGGGACGAGGTAGGAAGGAACGAAGGAGAGAAAAGGGAGGTAATTACGAGAAGACGGGCAGCTCCCGCGCATTCGATCGCCTAACCAATTCTCAGAATAAGCGGGCAATTCTCGATGTATGCGCATATTCAAGATAGTATGTTACATACGCGAGCTACTGACCGTACGTTTCGTTCCACCCCCGCGCTCTTCGCCTCTCCTCCGTCGTCCTGCCTCCTGCACGGTCCCTTCCAGCGTTCTACTCACCGGCAACCCTCTCGTTCCTGCCTGACGATGTGTACGCGAGTTCCCCAGAGGTATTTACATATATGGACCGCGGCGTGGCGCGCGCCTATCTTTTATCTTCCATAGCAGTAATGGCGCGTCCACCTCCTTCGTAGCTGGTCAGGTAAACGCCGTAAAGATAGGCATACTGGGTGAGATTGGCGTTACCGCGCCGCATGGTGACATCCGACCGGATCACGGTACCCGATACTATTGGATCATCCCGAGTAACGCAACTTTTTCCGCGACATACTCGACGCTGCCAATAAACAACGCGTAACGTCAAATTAAACGCGAGGTAAATACACCAATTGTGGATTCCTTGAAGATCTTCCTCTAAGAACTACATTTTATTCCTATTGGATTGGGATGTAACTTCAACTTAATCCCTCGAAGGGAAGAATCCTTAACCAGTCGGCTGTGATTGACGAGTATACTCGCGAAGAAAAGGCAGTGTACTTGACTCCTTTATGCCATAAATAAATATTAAATAAATTAATGATATTGTAATACGCCACGAATTCAAATTATACAAAATATAAAAAGTAATTATTCGCGCTACCATTTGCGACAAACGCGCCCCGTCTATAGATGACCAACCCTCGGCAAGCCAAGCACACTCGCGCACAGTGTTCCCGTTTTTGTGTCGAGCATCAGAGAAACCTCGAGTATCGTCGATCGAATTTTTAGCCAGTTGGACGTGTCCTTCCAACAGAATCTCCTCGACGAATCGGTTCGAAGGATCAAGATGGAAAGTGTTGATCGACCTAGGCTCGCAGGCAGCTCGCTACTGGATTCGAGATAACGAGAAAACCGTACGAGGGCGTCGCGCAATTAATTCGACCGCGAGGCATGTTCGGATTGAAGCTGTACATAAATCTCCGATCATCGTAAATTTCGAGGTCCTCCGTAGCCCCGTAGGACCGTCCAGCCTCGGGGGTCCGCCATTGTCTTGAACGGTGTGCGTGTGCGCGCGCGCGCAGGAGTGTATCGTTTTCTCTCACCTCCGGTCGGCGCTGCTAATGAGGCACGGTGTCGTCTTTACGGATCACCCCGTAGGCACCCTTAAACATCCGGCCGGCGAATCCCGCGGGGGATTGTCCGCGCTACCGAGAGCAAAACGGCCTGGGCTCTACGGTCCGTTCCTCCGGCCGCCCCCGAAGGGAAAAGAAAGGAGGAGGAAAGATTTCTGCATGCCCCCCCGAGGAACAATGCGACGCTGTTGCACCGCATTCGTCGCATTGAAATGTATTAGTGAGGTGTCCTCCCGGTGCGCGCATTGTGTCGCAAGAACGAGCGTGTGTTCGAGCGCGTACGTACGCGGCCATGGGTTTTCTTCGTCCCGTGGTGGTGGTGGCAATGGTGGTCGGTAGCGATGGTACAGCGGTGTGGTATGGTTTGGTATGGTGGCACGCGGTAAGCACGGCCCCGTATGCAGACAGTTTAGCGGTGACCGCCCCGCGAGTCCAGTTGTCGCGTGAAATATTGCGATTCATAAAATAAAACAGGCCTGCGGTCGAGGACGCGTAGATATAGCAGCGCCCGGGCCGCTAACCCAGACCTAACCCGCTCCTCCTCCCCGACTCCTCTTCCCACCCTCTCTGCCACTCCTTTTCTCTCTATCCCTTTACCGGCTCTTTTCGAAACCCAGTATCCCCCGAAGCCCCGACTTCCATCCACCACCGCCGGCCCTGCGTCTCTTCTTTTTCCGTCCTTTTGCACGGCTCCGTGTCCGTCCGCCTAACCCGACCTAGCCTGCATCGCATCATCGACTCTTTATCCCGCTCCGCGTTCCTCGTGCCGTATCGTATCGCTTTACTCAACGGCCTATTTGGCCACGCAGCCACCGACTCGGAAGCCTGTCGCGCGGCAACGCGATTCTTCAGGAAACTCCGTGACT
Organism: Hylaeus volcanicus; assembly: GCF_026283585.1. NCBI lineage: Eukaryota > Metazoa > Arthropoda > Insecta > Hymenoptera > Colletidae > Hylaeus > Hylaeus volcanicus. Next base: position 25,796,270 of record NC_071979.1, read on the forward strand.
TCGCGCAAGAATTCACCGGGACCATTGACCCTGGACGAGTTCGGTTATTTTTCTGGAGCAAAAACATAAAGTAACATAAATTAACGAATTATAAACCCGTGACAAATACGTGGTGGAATTAAATATAAGCTAGGAACACAGGCTCCCAATAGGCAAAGCGGCGTCGTATATCGCACCGTCCCTCCACCTTTCTCCACCGCGACGAGTTTCTTTCGTCGTCCCCTGTTCTCCGGTCCTGTTCGCCGCGGGGTCGTTGAAACGTCGCCAAACCGCAAGCACCATAACGCCTGTTCGAGGTGTCTCGTTGAAATTTTTCAGCGCAGCGTCTATTGGTCGTGGCCAGTGTTCCTGGAATCCGTCCTCGATACGCGCGCGCGAAAGCTCGTCCACGGCGAATGCGGTAACGAGGGAAGAAGCCCGGATCCTGGCCGAACTGGAATAAAAAATACGGCCCGTTCCAGTCCCGGCGTTGTTTTATTTAATTAAAATTTTTTCCCGCCATCGCGAAAGGCGGCGGAAAGGTAACGAATGGGTCCGGGTCGGGCACCGGGCGGTGCGACTATCCGCGCAGAAATTCGGTTTCGTAACCGAGCCACCCGCTGCCGGAGGATATCCCGATAACGAAGAACTCGCGATCTTCCCCTAACGAATGATCGTCTTCGCTGAACGAGAAGGCAGAAACGTCGACGTACGTTACGGTTAAGACGCTCCTCCGTTCTGGAGATTCCTCCTTTTCCGCCGACGAAATTAGCGGAGGACATGTTTATTGTAAATGAATCCTACTCCGGGAGCGGCTCGTGGAAGACTGGTACATGTTCCAGGGGTGGCGGATCGGAGAGACGAAGACGGAGGTAAAGAGAGAGAAGGACGGGGTGAGGGTAGTTTCGAGGGCGCGCGCGCTCGCTGCTCCGATTTATGCGCCCGTTACCGAGCCCTCTGGCGCAATTAAGCTCGCGTTATAATATTGTTGTTTATTCTGAGCCTCGGCTGCGAAGCGTTAACCACCCCTCCCCGCTCCCTGCCCACGCTGGCTTTACTGGCAACAACCAACCCTGCGATCCCCTAATCTCCCTGACGCGGCAGCTAGAATCTCTCGCTCTTTCCCGTTCCGCGCCACCCTTCCTTTCGCCTCGCGATCTCTCTCTCTCTCTCTCTCTCTCTCTCTCTCTCTCTCTCTCTCTCT
>NC_071979.1:25797462-26025579 GCF_026283585.1 Hylaeus volcanicus
TCTCTCTCTCTCTCTCTCTCTCTCTCTCTCTCTCTCTCTCTCTCTCTCTCTCTCTCTCTCTCTCTCTCTTCCTCACTCTCTCTTCTGCTCTCGCCGACTTACAGCATCAGCGCCAAATGCGGGACTAACAAACCACTCCCCGGAGATGGGCAGAAACGAAATTCCCGTTTTGTTTGTCCCCGCCAGGGCCGCCTTTGATTGGGATTCGCGCGTTAATTTCTACTTATTCTGACGCACGGTCACGTACCCAGCTAATCAACCAGGGGCTTTTCAGGCCGGATAGCCTGACGTTTCGCCCGTACGACCGTTTGTCCCGATTTGCTGTGCCCATTCGCGCCAAATCCGAACCCCATCCGTCGATGGACACCGTTTTGATCACTCTCAACGCTGCGAAGATTTATGGATGGAAGGAACGAAAACGTATCCACCCGATGCTAAAGAATTTTATTGCTAATCGATAGATCGATAAAGGTTGGAAAAATTTCGACCCTATGTAAAACAAAGGAAGAAACCGAAAGAAACAAAGTATGATACGTACAAAGTGCGCGTATATAGTGAACTATCAAGTTGCTCAGAAAGTTCGTGACAAATTTTTAAGTAAAATTCAAAGGCGCGTCACGAAAATATTGATGCCTGATTATTACCACCTCATAACGTGTTCAGTGGTCTATTATTGGGCGCCACAACAAAGCTATCCACTAGAACAAATTTACACGTGAATTCAGTATCGTGTAATACGATAGTTACACGCCACAGCGTTAGGTACCGCAAAGTGGGCAATGGTATTGAACTAACGCCAGGTAAATCAAACGTTATGGTTGCGTTTGCTGTAGGTGTTCCTGTATCGGCTGTAAGGGTCGAATTGAGCCAATTAAAAGTGTCAAAAAGAAATAAGTAAACACTTCCGTATGGGCTATATCAAGAGCCATATTTCTTTTATAAGATGCTGCATTTTCAGCTGACTGCCAAAAACATGATTAACTAATTCATTCGTTTTGCCTTGGGCGCCAAGATTTAATACGGTCGTGTAATCTAGGATATTATTTTGATAATAAAAAGTTATATTAAATTTGCGTTTTAAAAAGAAAATTTACGATCTTCTTTCGCAATAATTCGTGACTGAAGATGCTATAAACTTATCCCTTGAGTAATTGCAATCAATTTAAATTACGAGACATTTGGTAGTTGACAGTGAATGGGATAATAGCTTTCTGTAGGTATCGTTATCCTCTCGAACGAATACCTCTGGAGGTTATGCGGGCTGCGACACTAGCGCCGCATCCTTGACGCTCGTAACTAAGCAAGATCTAAAAAAAATCGCTGTCTAATGGGTTTGCTCTCTAGTGTTCTTAAAAATAACCGAACACGAAACTCCGTTTCGATTGTTCTCAGCAGGACCACCTTCGGTTGGGATTTCGCGCATGAATTTCAACTTATTTTGACGCGCAGTCACGTACAAGCTAATCAAGTTGGCTTTTCGGGGACGGAGAGTCTGATGTTTCGGTCGTTCGATCGTTTGTCCCGATTTGCGCTCACGTTCGCGCCAAATCCAAACGATGCCCGCCGATCGAGCCCCGCTTTGACCGGTCTCTCGTCGAGGAGATTTATCGCTGGAAGGGTCGAGAGGATCGGGAACGCTGTTGATCGGCCCGTGTAACGCGATTTCTCTGCTCGCGTCAAGCTTCTCCAAGAATTGATTGCGCGCTCCCAGATATATTCTCCGGTTTGCGAAAATGTGAGAAATCTATAATTAAAGGTGTGATTCGTCTTTCGAGCTTTTATCTCGGCCGGAGTCGGGCAATTTATACCGTTTAAACGAAGCGTGAATCATGCGTCGAACCGGTTCTCGCCTCGATCACGGTAACGTTGACGAGGGGAGCACCGTTGGAATTCGTTTCGAGTTGAAATCGACGTTGAACTGACAATCCGCCGTGGTCAATTTTAATGATGTAGATGGACGAAAGTGTAGGAGAATGGTTTCCGGAATAGACGAAATTCATTATGCTTTTTATTTTATAAGTTCTAAGAGACCAGGTTTATCTGTTGCATTTTCTGGATACATAGTGTTTCTTATATGCTTGCAAAATTGTGTTTAGAAGAATTTAACATTGACAAGACTATGAGACTCTAACTGAGGCGGTGCTTGAATAAAAGATCAGAGATTTACTCGCTTCATAGATCATGTTGTGATATTATTATATACTGTAACTCGGCAGAGACTCTTACTAAATAAGAAAAAATAAATAAAAACAGTGTTTAGTATGAATCCATACCATCATAAACCTTTTATGTTAATTTTGATTCCGTTGCACCTTTATTCATATTTATTTTAATCAAAATGAAGACTCAAACCGAACCGTTGAAACATTGTATCGCCTCGTCATTATTTAGGAAAAAAATTCCTATAAATTCCCTTTATTATTTTGGCCGCCTAAATCGGTAAAATTGATCACAGTGCAACCGGTCGGATCGTCGGTGGTCCCCGATTTCGTGTGCGTGTTCGTCCAGCGAGAGCAAAAAGTTGTTTACAGGGATCGAATCAAACGTGGAATTTCGATCGAAGGATCAAGCTGGAGTGCACGTTCCAATCGTTCGATACAATTTGACGCGAACATCGTGCATCTCGACTCAATTAGCGCGCGCCGACGTTTCTCTCTCCAGGATGCTGTTCGCGTTACATCCCAGGCATGTCTAACATGCGCCAGCAGAATCTCCATATTTAATTATTCATTTCTTATTAAAATACCTATGTGATCGAAAGTACCATTCTTCAATATCGAAAATACGCGAAAGTACACGTGAGATACAAAACGCGCGCGATTATGCAAAACTGAATACTGGATATTATCGTATTAATTTGTAAAATACATTGTGCATACATGTTGTATGTGTTTGTTTATATCAATATACTCTATGGATGGAAAACGTGCAATATTTACAAGTCTGTGGATTTGTTTTGTTAATTATACATATGCACGGATCTATCAGATCGAACTAGAAGACAAAAGACGAAATTCGTAATAGTACGAAATTTGTAATAGATCGTCAGGGCGAAGATGAAAATTACAAAATTCGTTTTAAACTATCAACGTTGTAAATATGTAGTGTATAAAGTAAAAAGATTTTCATAATTTGGAATGGGAACCAGGAATAGAATTTGAAGTGACGCGAATGCGTTAACTACACTTTCTTGCAACGCTTATTCGTCACCCGTTTCTTATTCCCGTGAATATAATCGTTTTCATTTCAATTCCACGCCAAGTTTGCTGTCGACCGGCTAAGCCTGAAAAGTGTCCTCCGATATATGCCTGACATTGGTAGATTAATTGTACATCCGCGCTAGACGACACGCCATCGAAGTGCAAATTAGTCCTCGAGCAAAAGTGAGTTCGAGGAGGTGTACGCGGATGCACGCATCGAATGCTAAAAAAGTCGAAAGAGGGAAATCTCGATGGAATCTAACGAGCAAGGAGGAAGAATCTCGATGACTCTACGTCGAGAGGGTGCTTCGCCATGATCAAGATCGGGTTCCGAGGAAGACGGATAGAGAAGGGAAAGGAGTCAGCGATGGTAAGAGAGGACCTCAGGATGGAGGAAGATGGAGGCAGGTGCAACCTGCACCGGTGCGGGAAGGACGTACGGACGTACAGACGTACGAACGGACGAAGGTGGGATTGAGTTATGACAGCGTTTGCTCCAGGGGGCCGGCTCTGGACCCGACGAAGCGGATATTCTTCTTATTCTTTATTTCTTCGTCTGCGGCCCCGCCGTAGGAACCGTCGGCCATGCATCACCTTCGGTTCACTCTGGTCCAGCCTCCTCTTCGGCATCGTTCCACGGCCACACCACCATCACGGCCCATCACGATCCCACCTTAGCCATCGTCCGCTGGAAACGTTGATTCCACCCACCGCGGCAGCCTGAGACTCGGGACTTGGACTCTTCGAGTATTTGCCTTTTAACCATTTCAGCTCGCCCCGTATCGCGTCGCCTCCGATCCACTTTCAAACGACCCATGCACGATCCCGATTTCCTCCAGGTTTCGCCACATATTTCGCCTTCGCTTGCGAGACTCTTTCGAAGTTGGTTCGATTTCGGAATTTGTCCAGAAAGTAAATCTCGGGGGGGCATCCGAGTGCAAAGGGTTAATAATAATAATACGAATACAACAAATACGATAACAACAGCAAAATAAAAATCAGAAAAATGGAGGCAAGCACAACATACCGATATGTACCATTTTATACCATATTTTACACCGTTTGTACATAGTAACGAGTTATTCCAATGTCTAATGGATCGAGTGAAATTATTATCGGCAGATGGTACTGTTTTTAACATCGGAAAAGACGATATTACTTGCGAGTACCCCTAATGTAACCTAATATATTAGGTATTATAATAGGTACGCATCGATAGTATAAATATAGATGTTAGTCGTGACTCGAAGTTTTCTATTTCTCGTATCCATAACGCGGGTCTCGAGTAGGTGGAGGAGAATAAGGAAAGGGGGGGGAGAGATTCGAAGTCAATCGGTTCGAAGTCGACGAGACTCGAGGGATCGAATAATTCAACCGAGACGCCGGATTTCTCGTGGAAAGCGAAAAATTCGTAAATTACGAGGAGACCGGTGTATTTCTTTCGTTGGACGAAAAGAAGGCTAGTCCCGGGGATACGTCGGTGACAGAGTCGAAGAAAGAGCACGGGCAGAGAGTCGCTTGTAAATCATTCGCGGTAATAAAGATCCACTTGTCGTGGGCCAGATATTTATGAATCGCCCTCGGTCGCTCCGCGCCAGAAGAGAATCGGCTTTTAGCTCTCTCGTGGCTAGTCGGAATGAACGATCGTCCGATTTCGAGATAATCGAAGAGGTCAGGGGCGGAGGGGACTAGGGCGCGGAGAGGACTTAGCACGGGCAAGGAAAGATGTCGGCGAGTAGGAAGGCGAGAAAGGCGAGTAGAGGAAGACGAGTAGAAGAAGACGAGATCTCGAGGAACGACGGGGACGAGCGAGGTCCGAGGAAGGGGGCATGAGTCGAGGCGGAGGAGGACGAAGAGGAGGAGAGACACGGACGAAGAGAAGAAGTTCGGAGTCGACGTTCGTTGTAGAGGCCGCAGACCGACGGGACCGAGAGCCAGCGAGCGAAGGACCGCGAGGCCATAAATACCTCAGCGCGTTCAGCCAATTAAAACAAATCATTTTAATGCGCAACCTTTTTAATTAATGCCCGTGCTCGCTCGCTCCCATCCTGCTTCCCTCCTCTCGGATAGTACACGATCGCTTCACCAACGGCCCCGCCATTCCCATCCCAACAACGATCGAGGCTATATTAACCTGTACGTCGCTCGGATCCTGGCTGACTTTACCTTCCAAACGCGTACTCGCCCGCTCGATCTATGACCGAAGCTGCCCCCGCTCGCACGCTCGCTCGCGATTCGATTCGATTCGATTCGGACGCCCGAACTCCCCAGCGCTCGCCACCGTTAACTCCTCCGTTTTAATTATACGAATTTTCGCCTCGTGATTGCCGGGGACTGCGTGCTCTTATCTGCGCGTCGATCAGCCATCATCGCCGAGATTTATACCCGTCGATCGCCCGAGAACCGACGTTAACCGGCCGCCATCGGAACACTGCTAAACACGCCGAACCACGGTGCCGGTGGACCCGATCCAAAGATTTCACTGACAGTTTTATGTTTCTTTTCGCTCGTAAATGATGTCGGAACGAAATTTCACTGGAAAAATGTTGAAAAATAATCCCTTTCTGGGTATATGTGTTTATTATCGTCGGAGTTGGTCACTTTTAGAGCGATATTATTTTAAATATTATTTAAGTAACGCGTTATTTTAATTTGGAATTAGGTTTATACTTGCGATCACTTTGGAAATAGCTTTCAATTTACTTAGTGAGAGTCTAAGAGCCATTCACAAAGAAGATATTTATATAATATAAATGTAGCGCAATATATATTTCTGATACTGTAGCATACACATAGAAACCACTGTTAAAATATATTCCATTATAAACTAACGATATACAAACATTCCATCCGGCATCCTAAAACATAAATTACTGAAAAGTATATTCATCAATTTTCAAACGTTACCCGTCATCTCCACAACATCAGTTTTCGACAGTTGAAAGTAATATTACGAAAGGTAACTTTCGCCCGGTATCGAGAGTCATAAATAACGAAAAGTAAAATCTGCCCTGCACGTTTGGTTCCACCCTCCATTTTGGCCTCGTCGGTTTCATCTTCGTTCCGTTCTTTCGTTCTGGAAGAAGACGGAAAGAATCGCGGTTGCGTCCGTGGATCCCAACGCAACGAATCGCGTCCGTTATCGACGACCATAACGACGATCGCACCGACGGCGGATTAGACTTTTAAATGACCCCGAGCCACGGCCCCGGCACATATTTCACGAGATGACGGTGGACGTCGCGCTAAATCATCCGGAGTGACCGCATCCGCTTGCCCAATCGGCCCGAGACTCTTCTTAACGGCCTCTTGTCACGCCTGCGACATTCCACCGAAACACACGCCTGGAGAACGCTCCTCTTTCCCTTTCCTACGTTTTGTCTCTCTTTCGTCAATGTCGTTGCCGCGAGACGCGCTTTTGTCGGTCGCCATATTAATATTGTTCTATCGGGATTCCAATCCCTCGGAATGGCTCGACGACACGGGATTTCTCGATGCCATAATTCACCGGTGCGACGCGTTCCCAGTCGTCCGGCTCGACGTCGTCGTTCTCGATAGATTTTTAGGCAAATTAGCGTTTCGATATCGTATTGTCTCCGTCGCTCGCAAATGAAATCCATTCTTTGTTAGATGTGCTGAAGAAAAGTCGAGTGTCGCGATGCAACGTCGTTAACACGTTGACCGCGGGTCTTTTTTTGCTGCAAGAATTTCACTTTTCTGACTACGACTCTGAATTGTCATTACTCGATATCAATAAACAATTTACAACGTATTAACTAATTACTCCATTTTTCATCGCTATTATTTTGTACAAAAATTATATCAAGTTAATGTCCTTAAAGGATGCTGTTACTTGTCGTCGGTATCTCCTTATTTATTTATCTTCAATTCGACATATTTTGTTCAGAAGAAACACGAATATAAATCGTCCCACGACGTCCATCAATCTCAAGGCGATGTTTTCATGCTACATCATTGAGCAATTTAATTATGAAGATTTATTCACAGTCTCAGCGGTCACCTCTACGGTACAGGGTTCAAAATAACTCGAAAACTGAAAATGTACACGAACGTGCTAGTTTCCTTGTAAAGGTTAAGCACGCCCACTAGATCGTTCATCCGTCAACACTTCGTATAACTCTTCCTAGATTTGTATCTCTGGATCTCTTCCTAGATGTAATCGTACGTGCAATACCTTCGAGATTAGGTTTCAAAACAGCCTCTGGCTGTACCTCGTGTTTACGCAAGGATATTCTGTTTTATATGAAGCTATGAAAGCGAAAGCTAACCCCCACAATTTCTCCGCGTATGTATGAGTTAATGAAACCAAAAAATTAAGCTACATAAATAGCTAAAGCCAAAAAACAAATTACCGATAAATGCTGACAATCGAAACAAATAAAGATAACTTTCAAGGTTTCTCAACAAAAAGTTCTTAATCAACTTCAGCTTCCGACAGCATAAGGGTTAAGTTTCAAGAAACGCTCTAAGAATAAGATTATTACGTGGATTTGTTTAAAAATACGAAGTCAACCACCGTGTCAGTCGTTTAGACATACATTTCAAAGTGGCCACCGCAACCGCCGTCTCATTCTCACCCCCTATGTGAAAAATTAGAGCACGTCCGGGTCATGTACACGGAGGAACTCGAACAAGAAGAGCAAGGAGCAACGAGTGGCATTGCGGCTAGCTGGTGACTCGGAAACGTACACTTGCAGAGGACTACCTGGACGCAGGTGTACGAGATGGTACGTCCTAAGCTCGTGCGAGGGCGTGTATATCCTGACATTGTAAAAGTTGCCGTTACACTTGCGTAGCCAATTGGGTAGGCCGGGACTCCCTCTAGGACGGCCCAGATCTCGTAGCCTCTTCTGGTCCCGGTGTTCCCTTCTCTCTGTCCTTTCCTTTCCCTTCGTTCCTTTTCTGTCCTCTTTTTCTTCGATTTCCTGTCCTTCGTTCTCTCCACGGTTACCTCTTCGTCCGGTCTGTTGGCGCGCTCGTGGAGTCTGTCGGTATCGTCGAGCTGCCATCTCGAAAAATCCCGATCCGTGTCCTTCGTTCTGCTACCGCGGTAGGTTTCCCGGCACGGTGACCACGCTTGCCGGTGCTAAGATCCCGAGACAGCGGCCTGGGGAGATACGTAAGTGAAGATCGTGGCTACCACGCTCGGAAATTTGCTGCCGATTTCGATAACATCGACGAGCTTTTAGTTTTATACTAGGCCCCGAAGGATCCCGGTATACACCGACGTCCTTGCTGCCGTTTTCATCCTCGTTACGCGCGTCATCTCTACCCGGCAGTCACGCAACCTGTTCCCTGTTTAACTATAAGGGCTCACTCAGGGACTGTCGATCGTCCCAACGAAGTTGCTGCAGGACTAGTAGGGGTGGTAAATTATGGTGTCCTGTAGCAGGCGTTCCTGGTTCAAGGACCTCTTTGTTGCTCGAAGCTATAAGTGCTATATATGTTTACGTATAACGATTACGAATCAAGAAAAAATAACTGAAAAGGAAATTCGAGTCCAAGTTTTTGTGAAAATATTTTCTTTGTACAAATTTATTTTTGGTTAGACCTTTTTTTAGTAATAAAGAAAGACTAACGTGTTTTTACTATTGTACACAAGTTTCATCCTCATCAAAAGGCTCCCTCTCATCTCTCATCTCTCGTCTGAGTCTCTAGTCGGTGCAGTGCCCAACTATCTCCACCGTTCAGCCAAATTTCAGCCCTGAAATTCTGTCAATCGAATCGAAACGTGAAAGAAGAGCAGAAATGCGAGAGCTCCGGAGTGGTTCACTCGATCTACGTGCCGGGAGTGAGTTCAGTAACCGTATAGATCGTCACCTCTTGACAGAAACTATTTAAAGTGCAGCTCTTGTGTGCGCTCGCCGGCAGGTTGATATAGGATGCAACAGCTGCGATCGGATCGTACGGCGTGCGAACAGCCGATGGTCACACGCGTACCATGCATTCGTGGGCACCATTGTGCTGTCTTATTACGCGCTGAATTTAACGAAAACGCGGTTCTTTAAGCCGCAAAATCATTATTCTCAACACCGCGCGTCCTGGCTGGACGCGGTTACTGGTATTCGAAAAATTATACGAATCCCGTGAAATACTTTCAGCGCGCGCACCGTGTATGCGTGGCACGTGACAAGGAGCTCCTTCTGTAACTACTTGCCTGTGTTTCCTCCTGATCGCGGGTTGGACCTATTCTGAACAAATTAATTTCGAAAATGAACCGTTGAGAAATATTAGATTACGTAGTTTCCAATTATCTTGAAACGAAATTCTGGCCTGACGTACATGTTCAAGGGTGGTAGTCTGGAAATTATCATTGAAAGTCCATACGAAGTACCACGAGTCGGACTTTATGGACCAAATTCCTTACCACGAGTCTCACTCGTGGTTGTAGACCAAAGGGTTAATCCAGATATTTCATGGAGAGTAACGTGTAAAAGAGGGATTGTACAAATCGCTATTATTTATTTCAATATCAATTAATTATACCTGGACGTGGCGTACCTTCGTGTAAAATACGTTCTGCGAAAGGATTAAAGCAGGCATGTCAAATTCATTTTACCCCGGGGGCCAGTTTGCACTCCGCAACCATATCGCGGGCTGTAGACGTATATAATTATTGTAACGCAATGAAAAATATTTTAAAAGCCATTTTTCATTTATACCGATTCTAGTCATTAGGTACGTCGCCCTGTCACGAGCAAACGCACCGTGTATGGATAATAATTTTTAATCCGCATCCGAAACATGGACTTCGCCGACAGGCGTGTTTTGCTATTGAAAAATGAAATACTAAAGCTTCTTTTGGAGTACATTTTGTACCTCGTGACTTTAGTTTACTCTTCTTTCGGTTTCAGACACGCTCTGCGACAACACATGCTGAGGCACGCCGGGAAGAAGTACAAGTGCGGACTTCCGGGGTGTCCGACGGTGCTTCGAACAGCCTCCGAATTGAAATCACACAGAAGCTTGGTGCACGACAGCTCTTCGTCCGAAAGACGGTTCCACTGTTCAGATTGTTCTTATGCGGCTAAAACGAAAACGCAATTGCGCAGGTATGTACAGAATAACCTTGTGCTGGTCTTATCGCAGGATCTACTAGCTAACGGAAGCAGGCAACCTGTAGTAACGTAACGAAACTTATCACAGAAAAAGTTGATACCGAAAGGAAAAAAATTCTGTTTTATCGGTGTAATAAATTATGATTTTGATTGGTAAAATGGTTTGAGTAAAAAGGATGTTTCCAACAGCTCTTCAATTCTGTTTGCATGATGTATGCGTACTGTAGAATATTATTAATTGGAACTAAAGGTAGAAATGTAAATAGAAGAAAACCATGGCAGTAACGATTGTAACGTATTTATCCTATAGACGGCACGATGTATTGCACGGGCAATCAGATACTAAGAATAGTGTATAACTTATTATAGATCATGCTGTCCGTAGAATAAATACGGTACAATCGATAACAGGATGACTTTCTTATTTTCAGTTCTACTGCCACGTTCAATTAAAATTCTACAGCACACTTACGTCAAACACATGGAACTGTATCGCACATCCACACTGAATATATTTACAGAATACGTATAAAATTATACATATTCATTCATTATAACATGTTCTCGCCTGTCTTTGGAGGATCGGGGTAGTTGTAACCCAAAGACAAACAAGATAAAGTACACGTTTCAATACTTTTCAATTCAAAGTTTACAAGATGTATGTCGAAGTGTACACAGGCTCTGTTGAGTTATGCCATCATTTTTCAGGTATTTCCGGTAGTGGAATTAAAAAATGTTTTGGACGAACGGTTATCAGTTCTCTGTAAGCTACGCGTTCGCATATTTTTAAACCTGCGGAAATTTACATAAAATTTTTATGTTAAAAATGTAAAGGTCACCTTGTTATATGGAGTTAATCGATTTGTGCAATGAGCGGCCCAGTTGGCGGCATAACTAGACGGAAAGATTCTGTATATTCGCGTATTCAAGTCTTAGCTGTTTAGATTCTACGTTAAAAATTCCCAAATATTTATTTATTTTCGAAGGGTGAAAATAGATGTCGGTAGCCCATAATCGAACAAGGTGAAACGTATTACGGTTTAACGCTAATGTACCGACTACCAGCGATTCGCTTGAAGTACAGTGCCGATATCGCGTCTGCTCGTAGGGAACGTTGGGATTCTAGCTCCGACCACCGATATTATTGACATTAATTCTAATCGAGAATCTCGACGGGAATGGCCGCGAATCCTACGCCATTAATCGCGCTCGTGGACTCGCGTATGTAGGATGCATGATCGATGTCTTCGAGGAAGTAGGGAATTAATTGCGTTGGCCGCGGCTAGTCGGTGCGCGTAAGCGATCGCTCGAACGCGAACGGTCAAAGAATCTCGAGTATTATCGATATAATTTGTTTCGTACGAGCGATAAATCGTTGACCGTGCTTAATGGGAAAGCGCTTGAGCGCGAGCGCGCGATTCCTTTAATCGAGGAATCCTCGCGGTGATTACGCGCCGGGATTTCTTATCCGCGAACAGATTGATTCTTAATTATCTACGGCTGGGGGGGGGGAAGGGAGGGGCGGGGCAGGTAGAACGGTAATACCAGAAAATATGCAACGCCCGTTTGTCGCGAGCAACGCACAAAAGCGAGAGATTCGACTTAAATTGTGCCTTATTAAAGCCATTGTGCGGTGGAAGGTCGCTAATAAATTTCATCCCCTCCCTTGATTCGACGTTTTATTTCGTTTTGTTTCTGCTTTTCTGTTTTCTTTCTTCTCTCTCCCTTCGTATATAATATATAAATAGTGTAGAAGCATTGACGTCATTAACCCTCTATGGACCTGTGTAACATTCAGGTCGCACGTTAATACATTTTACCAAATAATTTCGGGTTCTCACAAGATGACGTATACGTCTTAACTATACGAATGTCTCTGATAATCAATAACAATATTGATAACGATTGGCAGCACCGTCAACATGAAATATAAAAGTAAATACCTTGCAGGTTGCCTGCAGTAAACAACATTCGACCTGTAGTGGGTTGGTTGTTTAAAATAATTCTTCATGTATGGATGCATCATGTATGTTGGTTACTCTTTTCACATACGTCAGTGGTAATTCCAATTCATTCATGCTATTAAATTTTTGATAAAATTTTATGAAACGTATGAAGTCGTTGACACGGTAGCCATCATATTACATTCCATAATGTGTGGTTGAAAGGCAGAGTGGTGCATCAAGAAAGTTTTCGTACCTAACCCTAGAGAGACAGAGACCTAAACCAGACTTAATCCGCACCTAATCCAGATCACCCTTTATCCCGTAACATAGAGTTACATTCAAAGTCAGAGTGAATCACCGAGAAAGTTGAACCGTAACCTTACCAGCTTCCTTTTATTTGTATTTGATTTGGTTACTCCCAAATCTTCTGATTTAGATCGTGCTCTATTAAGGACGTTACACGGCGAAAGTTCGCTAATAAATTTCATTCCCGTTTGATTTGTCTCTTTACCTTGTTTTCTTTGTCCTCGTTCTGTTACCATTTTTTGTTCCTTTTCGTTTTCTTCGTCTATTTTTTATTACGCCGCGTGCACCCATAGGGGAGAGTAGAGGGAGAGCGACAGCCGCGCGTAAGGGAGACAAACAGCGCGGGGGCGCGTGGGATGAACAGAGGGAAAGTGAAACAGAGAAAGAGTACGTCGAAAGCGGAAGTTGCGTGCAGCAGCCGGCCAAGTGCGGGCAACCCGTTATGATCGTCCGCATGGCGATGGTCGGCGCGATATTTCATCGCGAATTGAGTACTTACTACGTGAGTCGAACTCAACGCAGCCACAGAGTGTCACGGGTTCTCTCCTTCTCTCCCGCCGCCGCGTTTCTGCGCCCTCTTTCTCCATCCCTGACCCGAGCACCGTCCCCACCTCCGGCACCCTCCGACTATCTCGTTCCTCCCCGTTACCTCTCTGTTCAGCTCTCTTTTTCATCGTTCCACGGGGCACTGTCGCCGATCCCTCTTTCTCCCAACCTTGTATCTCGTTCCGTCTCTATCGTTTACACTCTGTGCGGCGGAGTAAATCACGCAGGATTTTAATTAAACGTGTCACGCATTTCGAACCTGATATACACGTAGCCATGGCCAATGGCTCCCTCGTAATATCGCGCACGCATATCGCATCGTTCATAATCACCGGTCCCGCTGCGACGATGAACTCGCCCCGCGAGTCGCCGCGTATTCCACCCTATCGCCTGGCCAGGGAACCGATCGACAGGAAACTTGCGATTTTTCTATTCGTTCCATTCCTCGGGGGCCTTTCGCAGGGTTCATCGTCGCTTAGAATGAGGAACTCGAAAGGTTTGGCTTTTCTGGAATTCGAGCGTTCTCCAGTTCTCCCTTCTCGAAAAAGTTTTGATTTTAATTTTGGAAAACAGAAATTATATCGAATTAATCCGAACCGCAATTGTCGCGATCTTCCGAATAAAAATATAATTTCTTGGTTGCAGGCATTGCGGACGCCACGACGACCAAGCGACCGCCATGAAATCGGGGCTGCGTGCCTGTCCCTATTCCGGCTGCGCTTTTAAAACGAAAATCGCCTCTCATTTGCACCGGCACGTGCGCTTACACACGGGAACCAAGCCGTACAAGTGTCGGCATTGTGATTACGCGAGTAACAACCTGGTGAGTAACGTTATTGAAAAACTCGATGACCAGAGCAAGCTTCGATGTTTCCAGCCACTTGCTGTCGACCGACTCCGTTCCCTCGGAACGTGACTAGGCGCGACCAGGCACAAGTGATTTTTTAAACGACGCTGCAGGCATAGTAATATCGACGAAAAGATGGTTGCATTCTTTTCTATGTACAAATACAAGGTGAATTTTGTACAGGGAACAAAAACTGTTTTAAACAGCAGTAAACCACCGTGGAAAACAAATTCTCTGCCTGTGCTTTACGTATCGATAATCGAAATTTTCAAGCGTGTACAGCGTAGCCAACGCGGAAAGATCGGTCCAGTGTTTTCAAGGTATCGTGGACGCGGCAGGGAGCGGAGGTTGACTCGCAGTTCAATTTTTGTCCTCCGCGGTGACTCCGTGGCGTAAATTAAGCAAAGTACACCTTAACGTTTGGACCATGCCGCCGCCTCTGCCGCCACCGAGGCGCGATAAGATAACGAGTTAATTGTGCTCACTGGATGCCCACACACGCACGGCCCAGTCATACCGAGCGGCCGGTATGCTAATGCCCTTTGAAGCTTTAGTTAGGATGCGACTCGCATACGAGGGCTCCGTGTCTCTTTGATAGCGACATAAACTCATTCCAGTGGCTCTCAGCCGGGGATAACTTGAGCCGTGGTAATCTCGCGGCACGGGGAATTGCGAATGTTACGTCTTGCATCGGTAATGATACAACGGTAGGCACTTCTGAACCGTACCAAGAGCCGCGTTCGAGACCGGCGAAAAACACCGCCGTACACCTTACAGCCTCCCTTTAATCGTTTTCCTTCGTCTCGCGGACGCGATCGAGCAATTGCCCGAGATAACGATTACGATCGCGATATTTGTAGATCGGTGAGTCGCCAGGGGGTGAAAGGGAAAGTACGGTGCCCCGAGTTATTTCGCTATTTGCGAATCCGCTCAACGCAACCTTTACATCAACTGCTTCTCCCCATTTCTCTTTTGCTCTTTTTCCTTTTGTCTTCTGTGAGATACGAAATCAAAAATTATATACTTTTACGTAATTATGTATTTCTTCATCGCGAACATAACATAACTGATCGCTTCAAATGATTTCGTACACGTGACAGTCCTTTTCACTGTCAATTCTGAAAGTTGAGCAACAAAGGAATTTAAACGAAATTAATGAATTTTGACGAAATTACAAAAATAAGTACCACGACAAATGTTTGATTATGTAGTCCCCAATATAGTCAAAATAATATTCGATCCTAATAGAAATTTTCAAGAATATTTGTCTGGCAGTCGACGTGTTAAAGAATCTAAATCTGTGAGCTTTGATGAAGATCACAAAGGCAGCTGCTACGACGAATGACAGAAAATTAGACTGTTAGAAATTTTGCCAAGTATCAATCTGGCAGCTAAAAAAGTTGCTTAAGGAATGTTTCGATCCTCTAGCGAGAGAATCGCTCCGTGTAAGAAACTGCGAAGCGGACGTGTATCGGTCCGATCCGACGGGATATCGGGATCGACGATAGCCGATCGTTTCACTCGGTAAGACTTTAATAAGGGAGGATCGCGCGTGCAGCCTCGGAGGCGATTTAACGACGAAATTCCCTCCCACGTAGCGAGGCGGCTTGCCCTGCGTCAACGAGATTACACGCGCCACCTTTCTTCCTTCCTTCCTTCCTTCCTTCCTCCATCTCAGCTTATGATTTACCTCGGATGGTTACACGCTTCTTTCTCTTCCCCTGCCGCGTTCTGTTCCGCCTTGGTCCTCCGCATCCACCCTTTCTTCTTCCTCCTTCACGGCATCCCGACCCCATCCCTCTCGCCCGTGGAGGAAAACTTACGCTTCGGTTCTTCGAGGTGGCGGTATTTCTCGAAGGCAACGCTAGTTACTTTCGGATCTGCTTCGCGTTTCCACGCGTCTTTCCCGACCCACCCCCGTCTGTTGCCGCTTTTTATCTACCTCTTCAATTTTCTTCCAGGTTGAATCGCGGATCCACTCGTTAAATATTCCTGCCTCTAAGTCACCAAGAATTTAATAATCTCCAAACGATACACACAGTTGTGATTTTGAATTTTTATATTTGTACTTCCACTGTTGTAAAGACACTTCCGCCGATAGCCAGATTTTTCTTAACCCTTTCAGGCCTGACGTCCACAATTGAGGACACAGAATTGAAAAATTACCAACACTATCGTTTAGAGCGAATGTCCTTCTTTGCGTACACGAAAAGAAATCTGCTAGCGTTTATTACCACCCTTGATAATTTAAATTGCTTTCAAAATCTATTCATCGTTAACGTACAACTATTCTCAGGCCTTTGAATCCAATTTTCTTTCATATACACTAACATTTCCAGTACTGTTCCTGTAATATCCTACGTGACTTTAAAGATGTCCCCGAAGTGAACCGTCACCGTCCCCAACGTCGAGCTGCAAGACCACACAAGACAAGTAATTTTTTCTTCTCCGTCGAGCACCTCGGCAACCGAGGATTATTTTACTCTGCCATCAGTTTTCCGTAATCGAGATTTGCCTTTGAGAGACGCTCCTCCCTCTAACGAAGTCGAACGCGCAACCTGTGCGAACGCGGTCGTACAATTTATTCGCTATCGAGTAAAAAGTGGAAACGCTCGCCCATTCTGTATCCCATCGATAAAATCTCGATCTGGGTTAAGGATCCCAGGCAGTTTGCGCTTATAATTTTACAACCAGCAGCGGCTCGGCGGCCGAGTAGCACGAGAATATCGGACTTATTGCTGCTTTCGATAATTTTCATACACATGTTACGAGGGACATTTACGTTTAAGTTATGGCACGGTAGCCCACAGGTAGGTAGAAAGAAATTAATATTAACCGACTGGAATCCCTGGAAGGAAATAAACGAGAAGGAAGATAAAGCGGCAACGGCTCGAGGATCCTAGAATGAAGGCTCTCGTAAAACGGAATATTCCACTGCCTAGTAGCACACGAGCCCGCGGTGGTATATAATCGGGGATGTAGCAGAAAATCGTATCCGATTGGATCGGAATCGATTGGATTAACGAAAGGTTTAACAGGCGGATCGCGTGACGACGCCACTCACTTTCCGTGTTTTGCGACCGAGACGGACGGTCCTGTTCGCGGACAGTGTGAACGGGTCTTTATTCCAAGACCGTCACGGAGCACTGCCCGTGGAAAGATTTACTTATGGGAAATTAAATTTGATGTTGCCGTTGCCATCAACGGCTCGTATAAGCCCGCCTGGTAGGAAGATGTTTACGACTACGACCAGCTACTTAGCTGAGAGGGTAAAGCGCCTTTAAATGCACCATGGCATAGCCAATGAACGGGTCCGGTTTGCGGCAGACCGATTCTGGTCGCAGGTATTCACCGTCGACCGATACCGACGAAAGCCCCGACTGTCCCAGCCGGCTCCAACACCGACTCCGCAACAGTCTTGTACGTCCCGACGCCCTCAGCATCAACCGCGGCTCTTCGCCATCGACGTTTCCTTCCCACTGTTATGCCCGTGGAACACGTGGAGAGAATCCCTCGAGAAATACCAATAATCTGCCTACCGTAACTAGGTTTATCGTCACCGGTTGATGCTCGATGCTCGATGCTCGATGCTCGATGCTCGATGCTCGATGCTCGATGCTCGATTATGATGATTGGCGATAACCGACAATGGTCGGTGTTTCATGGTTTGATGGCGTTTGCGATGATTGCGTATCGATCGTACTGAATGGTAACGATTATGGCGAGTGTTGATCGATTATGATTCATAATGGTTGATGAATGACGACGAGTAATTATTTAACCCTAAACCTACCAACCTAGTCTTCAAGACATTTCTTTCAATTAAATGGGAAAATGTTTTACGTGGAACTGAATTGAATAATGCATTAAACAGTTGTATGATGCATATGTTGTCTATAAGAATTGTATAAAAAAGATTGAAAACGGAAGCTTTTCACGCAACGATACTTAACAAACGTTCTCTCTGTCGCAGGAAAACCTCCGAAAGCACGTAATCTGCACGGGTCTGCACCCAGGCAAGACCATCTACGAGTGCGACGTGTGCCACGAAAAGAACCTGGACCCGTACCGGACGAATTTCACGAAGGAGCTGCGGGCTCATCTGCTGGAAAATCACAGGGACGTTTTCCCGACGCCTGGCCACGCTATCGATTGGATCCAGGGGATCTTCCAGGCCGGCCGCGATCAGTCGGTTTTCTTCGGCGAGGCCAGTTAACTGCGAGATTGTTTCCTCGCGGTCCTCCCGTTCGCCTCGTAATTCCGGCCGAGGAACGTCCACCCCGCGCCCCTCTCGGCGAGTGCAAATTTACGGCGCGCGTCCGCGTTAAAATTGTCGGAACGGCGACCAGGAATCCAGCCGTGGAACCTGGTTCGCCCCGAAGAGTAACAACATCTTTCGAATATTCCTCGGATCGACGCGGATGGTCGGTCGTGAGAGCGTTCTTGAATTATCCCCGATGCATCGAGCGGCCACGGCATAGAGCACGGATGGGGTTAGTCCTTGGATCGTCGATGGCGTCGGTGTTAGGGCCCCGCGTCCTTCGTGGTCGTGCGAACCGGTAGGCCTGTACTACGTCAGGAAATAGTTAAGGTGATGTACGGTCACGTGGCACGGTACGTACCTCGAAACGCGTATACGATCGAATCTTTATGCCCCATGCACAACGCTATGTTATGGTATCGTCGACGAATCCACCTGCCGCTGGGTTCCACGACGCGCCATGGGACGATACCCTGAGGACTTGTCGGAGCCGCTCAGAGGTAGCGTTTCGCGTATTTTCATCAATTTTGTAGCTGTGATCTGGTATCTACGATTTATGCGTTACTTTTTTTGTTTATTACTCGTGGGTTCGGCTTTGTACATCGACAATTCACGTGGAAAGTAAACGTTTATTTTTATCTGTAGCTGATCGTTATGATATAATTCTGTTTTGGTTTTTCTAACTACTATCTCCGAATTCACCATCCATTTTCTTTAACATCCAACCCACCAGGAAATTGAAATTTGCCGAGCAAACACTATTACGCAGACACGAATGAAAAATAATATTTGACCATAAACTGTACGAAAGTCAAGGCAGCAATAAACGTTACCATAATGTATATAAAAGTCCAGGTTGTGTACTTTAGGTCATGCAACTCATCATTCGCGTTGCCGAACTGGATATATGGTTCCAGGCTGTCGATACACTTCCGGTAAGCCGTTACGCGTTCGTTCGAGAATACGAAGACACCTACTCTTAAGGTCGACTCGAGGGAACGAGTGGGCGGAATCGGTATCGAATAAAAATGCTAACCGTCGGTTGTAGCCGCTGTCGGCGTTTCGGGCCGATTGAACGGAAACATGCGCGCTAATCTCTTCGCGTGTACATCGTCGGTCGTTTCCTATTGCCCTGTGATATCGTGGCACGACGGCTGAGGGGTGGTTGAGCCGGGCGACAGGGCGGTGGGGATCAGCGGAGTGGAAGCAGGACGAAACGGTCGTTGAAAAATTCATCGTGGCTGAAAGCCAGCGGCGGACCACCTCGTGGATCGTCTTACAAGACGCGTTTCCGTCTTCGAGGGTCCTGATTGTGAGAAATGCATCGTGCTGTCGCGCGAGATAGGTGTCGTAAAGTATGCGGCCCTTGAGTTCTCTCGGGGCAAACAGGACGAGAGCGGGCAGAGAGAGAGAGAGACGGGGAGAGAGCAGAGAGACCACGGGCGTCGTGAGCGCGAAGGATAATTTATTGACTAATTAACGAGGATGTCCTTCATTACGGGTCGAGCAGCAGTCGTGGTCGCTTGCTCTCGCTCGGAACCGGCATTATTTGGCGCCCGAATATTTACGACCGCGTCCTCCTTCTGCCCGTGGACCGGGTCCTCCGCCCCGATACCGATGCCGATGCCGATGCTGATGCCGATGCTGATGCTGCTGCTCCTGCTGCTGCTCCTTGCCTCTGTCCCTGCTCGAGAAACAAACCGTGAGAGAGACGAAGCGAGACCACGGGAAAGAGGAAAGAGAGCGCGCGCGCGCGGACCCATAACGACGTGTCCCGATCTTACGGCGATTCGGGGGACTTGGAATTTTCTTGCCGAGGGGGATCCTACGCCTTGACTCCGACACGACCACGAAACTCGCGGGCGTTACTCCTCGGACAAAGGATCGCGCTTAAATCTTGCTGAACTCGTGCCGCTGGTTTCCGCAGGTTCCGCCCGGCCTGCTCGCAAAATATCGCCGCGACCGAGAGGAAACGACTAAAAAATGGTATAAGAAAATGGTCGTGAGCGCGTCTCTCCGATTGGAAATCTCGAGAAGCTGCTCCGCCCTTGAGAGATCGCAACAATATCGATTTATCAATACTTTCAAACTTTCTTTTTACGTACGCATCGATTGCGTATTCAATGCGCCAACTCGTACTGGGATAGGTCTGGATCAAGTCACCTTTGTAGGTCACTGTGGGATTTTTATTCGGTAAAAATCAAGCGTCCAAAAAAAAAAAAAATAAAGAGGCCTAGACGTAGTCTCCTAAACGACAAGAAATTATAAGAGAAATAGCAAAAACTATAAAAGGGATGAAAATAAGAAATACAGAAGAAATCCAAGCCGGTCCGTTAACTTGTAATATAATTATCACCTGGAATTGTTTTACTTCGGACGCAAATAGGTTAAACAAAGTTGAACGTACATAGAAACAGTGCGAACGCGCAGGAACAGTTGTTCAATGGTTCGTAAAGAGGCGAGTTTAGACGGAAGGTTGCGCCGCTAAGAAACGAAGAGAAACGGAATACCGGGACGCGCTTGTTCTTCGGGCGTCTTTATTGCGAGTTTATCACGGCGAACAAGGAAACCGATACGCAGAAAGAAAAAGTAACGCGAAATTAGTGTGAACTGCGAAGTGCTAAGAAGTCGCGACAGGATGGTTAGGTACACCGCTTAATGAAGATATAACGAGCCTGGCGCCCCGTGGGGTTGGCACGACGACGTCGGCACCGAGACGCTCCCCCACCATCATTCCCCAACGTGTCCTCGTCGTTTCTGCAGCAACCCCTTCTCGCAACGAGTCTGCGGGCCTCGGGTTACGCCAGGACACTCGTCCTCTTTACGATCGTGGCTCTGGCTCGCGAAATTCCGCGGACTTTATTCCCCTAATTACACCCGGGAACTTATGTCACTGGCAGCGGGATTCCCTCTCACAATGCCGCTCCGACGCGTCATTTATTTAGACAGTTAATAACGTTCAACGGTTAAAACGTAATAAGCGATTTCGCAACAGCGAGAATTATCGCGTAGTTCGCGTCATTGTCGTTCCTATATCGGGACACGCAGCTTGCATCCTTTCGTCCTAGGACTGCCACTGGTCTTGAATCATATGAATTCGCGATGCTTTGAATTCTTTACTATTAACGAGATACTTCTTTCTGTTAAGGGTTGAAATAGATACAAGTAGTTTTGAAAGAGATCGGTAACGTTAAGTGAATGTACAATTAAATTTGATAAAAGAAGTCTTATCAAAAGGAGTTTCCAATAATATCTGCATATCATCTGTAAACGCATGTAAAGCGCAGTAAATTTTAACCAATAATTACTGTAAAATGTGAACGCCGCAAGACATTCCAACTCATTTTACAAAAATATCTCTGTCTACCAGGCGCCACGGATGAGTTTTCGTCACTCGACCGCCATCGTCATAGAGTTTAGAAGAAGAGGAACGTTTTTCGGTGGGGAGTGCGGTTGTGTCACGGGCTACGACGACGTCTTATCTTTTCCCAAGAAAAAGCACTATAAATTACGCCGTTCGAGTTCAATTTCGTAGGCAGTTCGGTTAATCGCGAGGTGATTGATCGTAGCAAGGTTTATCCAGATGAATCCGCGCAATACTTTCTACCGTGACAGCGGAGCTCTCGCATACGGCACGGTCGGCTTCGGCGACGCTTTGCTTCTCTTTTTTTCCCCTGTCGCGTCCTCTTTACATTTCTTCGTTCCTTCTTCTTTGTTATTTTTTCTCCTTTTCTTCTGTTTTCTTTCTTGTTTTTTTTTTTTTTTTATTTATTTCCTCTCCTTTTTTTCAGCTCGCGACGGAACGAGCCCTCGAGGCCCTTGCCCATTACGATATTCGGTGCCCCGAAGTTCGCGAGAATCGCTGGAATTCCATCCCGCTGAAGAACCTGAGGGAGCGAGTTGCGGAGAAGTTGGGAGAGGGTCGACGAATGGGCCGAGGGCGGACGATATATTTTCTTCCGAATGGCTCGGACGCGGCCTCGCGTGTCTACACGCGTGAGCTCGATGTCACGTTGCGAGGAGACAGCGGGTGTCGGCCTGTACACGCACAAGCGCCGAAACGCCGTCTTAATTATCGGCTGCGATTATTTATGTCGCGTCGCGTCGCGCCGCGGACGAGGATGCTGCCGCATCCCCCTCGCGGATCTCGAGGATCGAACGACTGAGTTCTCAGCGCCCACGCCGAATGATCGCGATGATGTAGGGCAGGGATTATCGACCATTTTGCTGGGACCGTGTCGATAGCGAATCGGTTACGCTATGCTGTGATTATTTCATAATGGATACGATGGACTCTTATTTTGAATAGATTATTAAATTGTTATTATTATTCCGGAACACTGACGACTTTGTTAGATATTTTTCTTATTCATCTACAGTCAGTCCTACAAATATTCGTACCCTGTATGTCTATCGAAGAAAGTTTAAATTAAATGGTAGGATTGATGTTTCCAAGTATATGTTTGCATAAATATGTTGACGTATATATAAATATATATACATGCATAAGATTATTCGTGTGTGCATATTTACAATGGAAAATTCATTTGGTAATATTAAAACTGTTATTTAATTTAGTCAAACTTCTTCAATCGTATGTCTTGAAATCTCCGATTCATTGAGTAGTTTAATGTGACACCACGATAGAATGTATTCATTTCCATATAAGCAGCTTCTACATAAAGGACACGCAATGTCTCGATAATTGAGTTGGTATTCGTCATCTCTCGGTCACCGTCGATTACTGTTAGGTTTGCCCAGTCGATTCCGGGTCTCCACCGATCATTTTTCACGATTCATCGATAGCTCTCACTCCGTTGACCCGTGTCGATCGTCGGAATCGATGCCAACCGGACCGGTGCTGTTCTCCTTCGTTGCGCTGGAATTTCTCCCTACTTTTTGCCCCGGTATATCGAACAAGGTAATAGAAATCTAAGGAGCGATAGCCAGAGACCGGTGAATGATACCAATTAATACCCGCGGAAGCCGTATCGCGGTGGAAGGGCCGCGTGACCCGAGAGGGAAGACGCGCTCACGAGACAGAGATACCTCGAAGTAAGACAGGAGAGGATAGGGAGGAGGCGAGTTGCCAGGACTGGAAAAGGGGACCCACGGGGATTGATGGCCACCACCTTTAATGCCGTTTGTATGTAGCGGCGCGCGTAAGCGCCTCGCCTTACAGTAATTAGCTCAACAAACGCGCCACCCTGTCCCATCAATTGCTACCCTACGCTTTAGCCTCGGTCTCTCTCGCTCCCGGTCCTCTCATACGCACGCAACTTCTGTATCTCTGCTCCTCCCTCGCCCACCCCGTCCTCCCTCTCACTCTTCCACGGTCGCCGATCTTGTTTCCGTTTTCGCTCTCTCCCACCCGATGGTCAACACTCTCACGTATCTTGAATTAAACATTCGATGCCTCCTGTCTTGGGCGGCGTGCGCGCACCTCTTGCGCCGGGAATGCAAATGCAGAAACGCGGCCGTGTGCGTGTGGCCCACACGTACGACGGTCGTACACACGACCGCGGTCAAGAGAAGTGGGAAGGGGTGTTATCCTCGAGCAACGAATTAAAGGATGCGCCGAAACCCGATTGAAAAACCACGAAGCGCGCATTCGTGCGTGTATACCGGCGTCTTCTTCTCCCCGGTGCCCTCCTTCGACTGCTCCGCGAGGCGTGTTGCTCCTTTTCGGAGCGTCGTCGTCCCTCCCGGGGATTTAAGGCCGCGTCCGCGCGAAAGACGGCGAAACTTTTCGCCGACGAGATTACTTTTCTTATTGCCGGGGCCCCGAACGTGTAAATTACGGTGTATCGTCGGTCGCGGGATGGACCTTTCTGCCGGGAGAGGGCTTCGTCCTCCGCCACCGTTTAACCCTTTGCACTCGGATGTCTTTTCTGAGGAGGACGTCCCAAGTCCAGGCAAACCTTATTAATGATTACACAGGATAAACTTTTGGGAGTGTAAAATTTCGAAAAATGGCAATATTTATTCGAATGGCACAAGTAATTGACGAAGCAAGGAACGAACGAATGGTGATGAGATCACTTTGAAAAGCTGGAAACACTAAACAAATCGCTAGGTTTGTTATCGAAGAAGTTAGGAAGAGGATTACGACGCGTCGTCGGCGGTGGATCGAAAGGAACCGGACGGACGTTCCTGACGCAGAGTTGCGCCACCGTTTAATAATCATTCTCGCGGGAACGGGCGACGCAATTATCGCTGCTGGCGGGATGCACCGTCGCATGCATGCCTGCACGTACGTCCAGAACTAGGCGGGGGCTGCATCGACACCACCTACGCGGTGTGCGCCCTCCCGAGAAAGAGGGGAAGGGGGGACCATATTGCGCGGCCTTGATATTTACGATTGAAACAAATCAAACGTTATCAAGCATTCCGGGGCGGCGATAAAGAACACAGAGGGGACGCGGAGGCATTTGGCGCTCCCGAGGGAGATGTCATCGGAAAATCTTCCTCCCGGCATTCCCAGTTAACGCGCCGTCATATTTGCTCTATATCGTATCGATCTTGCGCGTTCTCGCCGATTACATCTTTCACCGTGCACGAAGGGGACAAGAGGCAGGAGAGACGGTGGCGAGGGACCGTGGGGGTTGCAGGCCGGATGACGACGGGGGTCGATACTCGTGGTAGCATTGGCATTCTTTTTCAAACGAAATACAAACTGGACGGTCAGCCGGAGTTTGTCCGATACGATTGGTATCGTAAATCTACGGCCGTGGCCCCGCTCCGAGGAGGACAAGAAAGGGCCACGATCGGAAACGTGGAGAGATCGGGAATAATCGATAATCGATAGCGCAAGATAGGCCCGGACGTAAGTCGCGAGTCAAGCGAGAAGGAATCCCCGAAACCCTAGGCTGCTGGCCTGTCGGATCCTTATAAATCCGTCTTTTTTTTAGAACGTGGAGGGCCCCTGCGGCAGGCCAA
Source organism: Hylaeus volcanicus (assembly GCF_026283585.1). Classification (NCBI taxonomy): domain Eukaryota; kingdom Metazoa; phylum Arthropoda; class Insecta; order Hymenoptera; family Colletidae; genus Hylaeus; species Hylaeus volcanicus. The sequence goes on from NC_071979.1 coordinate 25,822,587, forward strand.
CCTCGCGCACCTTGGTTCCACTCGTTGGCGGAGGGGCGAAGGAAGGAAGGACGAGGCGTTCGGGCCCTTGGTGATTTAAGGGCGTCGCTTTACGTGTATCACACCGCTGCTCAGTCCGTTACCGAGAGACCACGAAGAAGACGAAGGTCCGGTGTTGTCTCTGGGACGGTTCATTCGTACCTATCCGTGAAACGTTCGTTTGTCTTGGTGAAGTAGCGCGAGAGACCCGTACCTATGGTACATTCCGACAGATATAGCCTGGCTACGCCACAGACCGCTGAAACACTGGGCCCAAACGATCCAGTTGAGTTGATTTGTGACTACCAGAGAATCGCGGTCGGATGCTTTATGAACCGATCAGGCTCGCTTCGGGCGACCACCGTATGGGCCCATAAACGTCACGGCTTTCGGCCAAGGGAAGTGCCAGGCCGTTTGGCGCCCGAGATCGACGCGGACGATGCGCGACTTTACTTTCATCGGGGGTTGGTAATTTACTTCGCTGCCCTCGGAAAAAGAAAGATCAAGGAACGGGAGATCGAGACGCGAGATCGAAACTCCGATTACCGATGATTTCAAGCCCTTTTGGATACTCGTCAGCGATCAACGAACCGATCGCTTCGTTCTAATTGTGGACTTGACCCTCTTTGTTCGAACGATTATATATACGAAGATGTGTCAAAGTTATTTTGACTAGATTACCAATTTGCATTTTATTATCATGGAGACTACAGGTTAGAATTAAGCGAATCTATGTGAAATTTTAATTTAGAGTTTGACGATAGAATAATAGTCTAAAAGTGTCTGTAAGGTTATTGGATATATCTTTCCGGAATTAGGTGGGCTAAAACCTGGCTCACCTTTTGCTTGTCCTTTTGTGCACGGTTAAATTGTTTTACAATAAAAAAGAACGTGCTATTAGATGTCTTATACTGATTTTAAAAATAAATACGTAGTCGAATCGTAATTTTGTACAGCTTCGACTCCTACTTTTATTTTAAATCATTTGCCTCGAAGAGATACAAGCCGATGAACCACCGATGAAAACCCATAAATGACTGGATAGTTGGATTAAGAAACATTTCCTTAATAATACTCTGAATAATAAATGGAACGAAAGTTCGTTTCGAGGAATAATGGGTGGCCGTGATCCCCGTTTGCCGCGCAGGCCCGAATTTACGTCTAGGACGCGTCGAACATCTTTGGGTTTGAATTAGGGCCAATTTAGCATCCAGCTCTTGGTAAGTCTTCGCCACGAAGTCGATAATCTTCGCTCGAGACAATTCCACGGTTCCTGGCGGGGAACCTTCCGCGACAGTGCTCGATAATATATGCGCCAAAGATTCAGGAGACGATTCGTAGTGCGATACCAGAAGCCGAAGGGGCTGACTGTTCGAGAGCGGTTAAGTTAGGTTAGTCCAGCTCGTCGGTAGAACGCGGATTTCTACGTAAACTCGCTCGCCAGATACGATCTGCGGGGCCCCGGTGCGTCCGATCCTCGTGAACTTCGATGCTCGACCACCTTATACGTGCGCGGGGTAACGTATCGGTTAGGTCGCTCTCGGGACTTTGTGTGTACACACGTTGATCCTTGCCATCGAACACGAGCCACCTACGAGGTGGTTCAGAAATGTAACGACACTGTATTTTTCCAGGAGGAAATTAAAAATTAAAAATAGAAATTTATCAAAAGTTTGTTTGATTTTAATGTAAAAGAAACGACATTGCTTCCCAGTCTACCTAATATTAACAACGTTGACGCTAACACGTGCATACATGAGCTCCGATAATGATCAGGCGAAATGCGCGCTTATACGCGCTAATGAGGCAAATCGGCTTGGGTTTAACGTCCCGAAACTTAAATTTAAATCATCCTCTACTCTCTATCTGCTCCAATAAAATCATATACATGTCGCGATGCAATGCGACGTATTCATCTCACATAATTCTTCGTTTAACCTCCTCGCTAAATTTTTGGACGCGACGCTACAGCGTACAACTGTAAAGAACTGGGCTAATGCCAGGCTCATGGATCCGGAAAACCTCAGCCAACGTGAGGGTGTCCTGAGAGTCCACGGTTCTGTTTCTTTTCGCTTTGGTTTTCCGCTAAACGGGAGACAAAAGGTGGAGCGTTTAGGGAACAACCGGTCGTTAACGACGCAAAAGGCGCTTTCCTCGATAAGGGAGGTGTCTTTTCTCGCGAACGCGGACGATTATTAGGCGGGAACTTCGAAACGACGGGAGCTAGGGCAAGCGGAGGCTTGTGTTCGAAGAGCGAGGCCCCGTGCGGGAAAGAAAGACGCTGAGCGCGAGTATGGGTGTGCGTCGTCCCGCGACAGGACGGTCACGATCTGTACGGCCACCGCCCGTTGTCCAGGATCCAGGAGCAAGGAGGTAGTATCTTATTATCCTATCCCGGCAACCGCGGTGACAACCCTTATAAGGGCTGCCTGTGCTTCTCTTGCCTGTACACGCGTGAGTTCGAGCCAGGTAACAGCAACGCCGACGACAACGAGAGTACTACCAATGACGCTGTACTTACTACAACGTTACAAAAAAATCCGGTGTCCCCCATTAACATCCAGCGTTGCGCTCGTACGCCGCGCGCCCGGTAACGAGCTATTATTTTTTTTTTAAACTCTGGATTTAAAGAAAATTTATTCGCCCTTTAAAAATTGCGATTCACGCCCAACTAGGACCGTTGATGAAACTAAGATATTTTCTTATCGAAAAATATCTAAATGCACGACGTCGAAGCGTTTAATTTGATTACACCGCGGACGTTTATGCATGGCAAGTGAAAAAGCGGGGAAATGTATGAAAGTAAGCAAAGGTATCGGGTTGTCCAGAAAGTTCGTGGCAATTTTTAAGAAAAATTCAAAGTCACATTCGAGACGTACTTTCATTTAAATCTTTTTATTTGAATCTATAAAAATATAAATTTCCATACAAGTTCGCAACGATGAGTCATTTCAAACATTGACACAGTACAATTTCACGGGTAAACATGAAGGAAACCGTATATAGTAGCTAAAGAATAACTCACTGCGTAAAATTTGAATATAATCGGTTCGCCATCCCCGATTCCGGAACCGGAACTGACCAAATCGGTACGAACCATCGCGAGGAAGAGACGACTCGACGGAACGACTAAGTAAAATTCCTTTCTCTCGTTAATCCCGTCGAACGACTGTTCGTCATCTTTCATCGCGGATGGTCAATAGTCCGGGTTTTCGCGTAAAACACAAACGTCGATTATCCGTGCGTCTCGGGGGTCGACCTTGAACCTGCCGCCGTTGCCTCCAAGCCCGACCTATGTGCGAGCCGGTGTTTCTACTTTCTTGGGTGTTAATCACAGCCAAGGTCACCCAGGATTCTCTGGTACAGGTGAAAGAAGCGCCAAGGAGAAGCGAGAGGGGACCAAGACGAAGAAGGATCGATGGAGAATATACACCGAGTGGCTCACGGTCTCGCTCTTGCGACGAACGGGCCGATCCGTTACGTCGAACACTCTAAAGACCCACTTTAATCATGATCGCTGGAAAGATCGGCGCGATCGTGATCCATCGATCGCCCGGCTGGGACGTGTTTACGTGCTCGTTGGCGTCGTTACCTTATGCTAATCGATGCCTACACCTGTCGGGCGACGTGCTCCGACGTTTAAACGACTCCCCCGTCTGAATTATTCGCGGCCAAAAGTGCCATCGCGGTCTTCCTTTTTCCACACGGCGCCTACCTTCGCCTCTTTCTTCGCGTTCTTCCCTCTTTCTTCCTCGGCTCTACCCCCCACCCTTGTCTCCTCCTTCTCCCCCCCTCCCCCCTCCCCCCGTCATCGGTATAATCGATGTTTCTGCGTATAAAATACGGTGACAAATCAAACAAAATTCCGCGAAAGCACGGATCGGTCGAAAAGGAAAGTACCCCGGGAATGGAATCCTCCGATGCCTCGCTCGGCCGTGGAATGCGACTCGTATCTCAACGTTCTAAATATTGGGCTGAGTCATAAGTAATTGCCGGCGCGGGTAGCGGATTATGACCACTATTTCCGTTCGCGGAAATTCCAGCCGAGCCGTTGCTTGCCACGACCTTTCCGTTTATTATGCTTCGAGGGGTGTGACGGCGCAAAAACAGTTGTGCCTCGAGTACGGATGACGTACATACAAATAAATCTCCTCGGAAGGAGAAATCGGAAGAGTATAATGATATGCGGTGCGCGCTCTAAAAAGGCAACGCGACAGCCGACTGGTTTAATGACAGTGGCAAGTCCATTCCTCGATCGGTCGACACGAAATTTTTACCGTCCACCTAGATCGGCCGTTTTTACCGCCGCCTCGCGTTTTCTCCTGGAGAACGGAAACCATGGTCCGTTCGAAGGTCGCAACATTGAACGGTTTCAAGGCAGAGCGGTCGCGCGTCTTGGGAGGACAACCGTGTAGCTTATCGGCTCGTTAGTTTTCGGTAGCAGCGCCGGTATTTAAACGAACCCTCAGCGTGGCCGGCGAGCGAGGGGCCAAGAGAGGAGCACGAGTGGTGCCCGTTGGCTCGGTAATGATCCTTTCGTGGGTCATCAACGTTACGCCGGTGGACGTGCATGTGCGGAGGCGAGTCCTACGGCGACGGAGGGACGGTGGGGGATGGCATGGAAGAGGGGGTGGAACGGTGGCCGGTGCATTATATGCAGAACAGGGTGCACCATAGTGCGCTCGAGAGTCCAGTCAAGTGGCGAAGGGCGAGAAGGGAAATGCGAAGAGGAAGATGGGGGCCAGAGATAGGAAAGGGACGGGGAGGAGGAGGATGAGGAGGAGGAGACGGTGCGGCATTGCGATCCAAGGAGAAAAAGAGAGCCGGAACGACGCGCGAAGACGGAAAGATAGAGATAGGGATGAAGATGGAAACGGAGGAGGAGTGCGGAGGAGGAGGGAGACGGAGAAAGACGGAGGTAGAGCCACTGGGCAGTCTCCTCGCGCGAGGATTTATATCACGGTGCCTCTACTCACACACGGGTACACCTGACTTATGCAAAACGAGAACCCCACGTCCCCTTGCACCCAAATAAATGTCACCGGGAAACAAAAACGTTCCTCCTCCTGTCTTTTCTGGCCGTAGGCCCGCGCGAGTTCGCTCGCGCAGACCCGTACCAACGACGAAGAGGATCCCGACGTAGCGCACGACCCCTTCGCTGGCTGCCACGTACGGTTCTACGCGCGGCCCGTGCGTTTCTCTACCCGCGACGAAAAAAAGGGCCAACCATATTTCAGTGACGTCACTGGTACAAAAGCACGCGTGTGGAGGAGGATGCTGGCCGTGCGAGTCACAATCTGAAAGGAGCGCTCCAGAACTCGCCGGATTTACTCGCTCGGTGACAAAGCACCTGCAGTCCCTCCGTTGCTCGCACTCGTTCTTCGTTCCTTCTTCACCGATCGGGACTCCTCCACCTTCGATTTCACCGATCTATCTTCCTTCCCTCGGCTCTTTCCATTCTTTTGCCAGGGCTTGTTCTCCACCGGTACCAGCCCCGTCCTGTCTCTTTCAATCCGGTGTCGTGCTGTTTCGGTATGGAACCCTGGCTCGGTTGCTTGTTTGCTCATCCGTCGTATCAAACTGCCCGTTGGGGATCGTTTCTCGGGACGACGCTCGGAACGTAAGGGGTCTTAATCATCTTTTAACACGTCCAACGCGGTAACTTCTTTCGTAGACTCTAGTACGCGCTGGTACCCGCCAAAACACGCCCCGGAGCGAGACTTTCGAGCATGGCGATAAGGGATAAACGTGTTGGATAATACAATTAAGATTAGGCAACAATTTCCATCGTTCACGTTTAGGTGGCTCCTTTTATGACTTTCGCAAACATTGGTATTTATATTCCTGGTAACTTTTTAAGATAAGTTTATAAGATGAGTCTTATATGTATACACATTCTTTGTCGTGAAATCTTTAAGATCTCGTTAAAAATGGCCGACTCTTTGGTAGTCAACAAATGTGTAACGTAAATAGCGAACATTGAATAATGAACAAAACGAAGTCGGATAATACATTTTGTCATTTTATACGGAATACGCTTTGTTTCGAAACGTAAGAAGTGAGAGTTCGCGGTTTTATCGGTCCAAAAAGAGTATAGTTGGCAACCATATTTGCGCGGGAAGCTTCAGAACGAATTAAACGGCATAAGACGAGGACTCGCTGTACATCTCCGCAACCTATGGTCGCCACTGCCAGGTACTTCCCCCTTCGACTTGGTCGGTTGCTAAGTGACCATCCCCTCCACTTGTCAACGCAATGCAACGAACGAGGCACTCGTGCAATAATCGAGGTTGCAATAATCGCGATTCTACTGTATATCGTAAATCAACCGAGCGAGAGGGAGGCCGCATGGAAAATTTCAGCCGGATTCCGAAGTACCATTGGCGCCATCTTTCTAAAAGCTTGCCAACCGACGCATACCGTGGCTTACTCGCCCGAGCCGACCGTTCCTCTTCTACCGTGGGTAACTCCCACGTTGGTTTGCCTTCCGTTGCTCTTATTTCCCACTGGCTTTACCTGATTCTGACGGCCGATCGTACAACCGCGTAAATATTGAGTATTTCCATGAAACGGCTGCGAAATCCACTCGCATCTTCCCGCTTATCGACAGATTCCGTATACCTTTAGGGAGGCATCTCTCCACGCCCCCCGGAATCAGATAAGGAAGACGATTTTATATTTTAACGCCTCGGAAAAATATATCTTTCATGGATTTCACCGAACCGGCCAACGTCGATTTCGTGATTCGTCCAGCCTCCAACGATGAACGAGACCCTTCCGCGAGGAGCGTTCGTAATTCGCGGGAAAGGGGGTTGAAGTGTGTCGAAGGGTGTTGAAGTTACGTAACTTATGTATTAAAATCAAATAAGTGGAACCTATCAAGATCGAGATTTGGCCACACAAATGTGAATCATTAAATAAAGTAATTAAAAAAAAAAAAAAAAAAAAATAAGTAGAACCGGAGTCCTCGCATATCTTCGCAATCTTACTTTTCACGTCTCGCGATTGCGCTTCGCTTTAGTCTTTTTTCTCAAGCAGCGAAGAAATGACACGACCAACCGAGAGACGGATGGACGGATGGGATCGTGCACCGCAGTCCGAGTGTATATTCTAATACGAACGACGTTGAGCATCGCGAAGGGCTCGTGCGGCGTTTGGCTGGGGCCGGTGCATCCTCTGATGAAGATAACGCCAACCTCCTTTGAATTACGAGCCGGACCCGGCAATAATAAATTCCAGCAAACATTCATTTTCGTACACGCAACTTTATGTCGTCCTTAGCCGGACTAAGCGCTCTCCACCGATGTCATTTAGCATCCCTGTGATGGTCCTAATAGCCGGGTCCTCCCGGTTCAATGGACGGTCCTTTAGGATTTACAGTATACAACCGACCGCCGGGTACAACTTGTCGATGATACTTTGTTTGGCTTGGCCGTCCGCTCCTCCCCGCCGCTCGCGAAGGGCCCACTCAGTTGCAGGGAATATCTTAACGACGGGGCAGGTGTTTACGGCGCGCGTATTAAATATTCCGTAAGGGATAATCCGCGCTATTCCGTGTAACCGCACGGACCCGATGGCCCTGTTTACGAATCCGCCCGTACGTTTCAACGGCTTAAGAGATACGACGTGAAACACGCCGACGTACGAGCTGCGGTTTGACGTCCGACATCCACGGTTAAACGTCTCAGCTTCGATCTCAACGGTGGCGACAACGGTCGACTCTCGCGTGCCCTTAGAAAGGAGAGAGGATTTCACGTAACTTTCACTGCTCTTATTAAGATTTCTCATCAACGAAGAATCCATCGAAGCGACATTCGACAACTTCGAAAGACTTGAATTTCATTCCCCGAGGAATATTTGTCAAACATAAAAATAGTCTAGAGGATTCTTGTGCCCGAGGTCCATAAGAAGGGCTCGTCAACCTCCCAAGGCCTACCAAAGCGAGCTTGATCTTCCATGTTGAAATCTCCAGTTTCTTCGATACCGCTTTCGAACTGTCTGGCAAGTGAATAAAAAATCTCCATACACCGAGAATCATTTTTGAAACCACCATGCTCCAAAAAGTTATCAATGCTATATATATTGTTCAATAAATTCCAATATTCTAGGTTCCTCCTACCTATTCCTTTCTGCCGGATGCCGCCGAGCCAAGTTAGCTCCGACTAAACTTTCCGACTAAGTTTTATCATCTTGGGAGTCTAACGACCGATACACGATCGAAGTTTGCAAGTTTGGCCGCGGGTTTGATCGACTGTCCGACGAAAAAGTCGTACTGGAAAGACGATGGAGCATGCCCGCCGTAACCGCGATAAACGTCCGCGTGTACGGGGCGGCTTTACGGGGGTCGCGGGAGTTAGCCGAGGTCACGAAATTCTCGTTCTTAAGATCGTTATCGAATTCTGCCCGGTAGTCGTGCATCCGCGGCAACAAGCAACAGAGAAATGTTTTCGCACTAATTGGAGAGCACTTATCGAGCAGACCAGGGGAATCGTTTCCACGGAATCGTGGATCTAGCAAAGAGCGGTTTAGTAGGCTGCCCTGAACGGATCCATGAAAAGCGCAACGACGCCTCCCAAGATAATGCCGATAAACGCGAGAACGCAGGGCTGGCGAAGGGAGAAAGCCGGTCCCGATTTTAATTGAGCCCCCGAGAATTAAAAGAGAGATCTCGAGAGGATGCCGATGGAGGAGAGCGGCCAGGGGCGACGAGGAAAGAGGACGGCAGAGGAAGAAAGGTGTACAGGGGCCAGAAAGCGTCGGGAACACCCGTGGCTACGGCCAATCGCCTCCGCGGATGGAGGCCTGGCACGATGGACGGGCCAGAATTATGGGCTCCTCGCACGAGAATCGCGCGCAACCACTCGCGAGACGCTTCAACTTTTGCGCGAAGTCGATTTACGCTCGCCGCCGGATACTTCCGCCAAGATTGATCGATTAATGTCCTTTGCAAACTCGTTCCTCCTCTTCTTTCCGCGTTTCGCACGAAACGCAATCCGATACTGAGCCTCCTCCCGCGCCGCATCGATCGTCGTTCGATTAATTTCGGAGCAGGCGTAAGAAGCGTATTATTTCCTAGCTACAAATTGTTGATTGATTGAAATAAGGGTTCGTATATTTGTTTCAAAACTATAATGATATGGTTTATTTAATGTAGTTGATGTGGCGGTGGACTGGTCCCTGAAGCGATAGAGGGTTATGGAATGATCGATCTAATCGATGTGACAGTATAAATATATATAAATACAATAAGGGGTCTTAAAGACGCTTTTTTCAATTAATGGAAATAAATTGGTTAAGCTAATGGAAAATGACCATGGAAAGGCGAGACACCCCGACACAGGTCGTTACGAACTTTTCGTTCGCCGACTGAATTTATTGACCCATATTTAGTATGATTCTACGCGTAACATTGCAAGACGTGAGAGAAACTGGAAGTTTCTCAACGAGTCACGTTCAATTTTGTGCAGTTTAATAAATTCGACGATGCGATAGACCGTGCTAAGAGAGAGAGAGAGAGGGGGGGGAGGTATTAGAAGTATAAGAGAATCTCAGGTTGGGCCGAAAATTAAAACGTTTCTCGCACGCACGGTGGACGTTTTAAAGGCATATTACATCGTCGGGAAGAAAATGCAAAGTCACCGGGCAAAGTAATAAAAGAGGTCGACCCAGGGGCAATCCCGTCGAAACAAACGTTTTAATCCAGAAAACACGAGGGACTCTCGAATGGAAGCACTCTCGCGCCCGTGAATATCCTGGGGTAGGTACGCGTGGGTGTTGGCGACGACGTATAATTTAAGGCTGCGAACGCAACGATTCAATTTCACAAGACCACGAAGTACGGCGCGGCGTATAAGCAAAACCAAGGTCCAGCGAGGAGGAAATAATCTCTTGATTTGTGCCGCGAATAAAATCACTCGATTCATTTTCGTCCGTGCCGGCCTTATCTTCGTGCACGCTGGGAAAACGGTCGGAAGTCTGACGTTGCCGAGCGTTTCGTATTCGCAATATTGTCAAAAATATTCCCATTCGCTTACCGCCTACAGCCGTCTTAAATTCGTATCGATTTCGCTCTCGGGGATATTAACACGTAAGTATACGCGCATATGCGTGTCGGTTCACGGAATAGGGGAGCAGGGACGTCGGAATGCTGCGGAATTTTTATATAAACACGCCGTTTCTTCTCTCTCGCTCTCTCCTTTCCATCTGCGAATCGCGCTTGCCCTACCGAGCCACTTTCTTCATTAATTTCCATCAGTTACTGATGCTCTACCTCTTCTTTCTTTCTACTATTTTTCAATCATTTCCATTATTATTTCTGTTATCTATTTTACTTATTGGCCTCGACAAAAAGTCACGTCACATGCCACGAGCAATTAAGCATTATTTCTTATTACTGATTACATCTTATTACCAAGAACGTTATTTCAAAGATTATCATCGCAAACTGAAAATTAAACTTATTTTACCGCCCTTACAATTAGCCGTGGATCTGTAAACCAGAGTCACGTCGATGAGTCACGTATCGGATCATGCCTTAGATGCGACTCTATTACTCGTTCCAACAGCCTCGAAGTACTCTATACTTTACTGGTACCTAATTAGCTTGAACAGACTGTCCGAACGATTAGAAGTGCCGCGTTTAGAACAGAATCTGCTACAGGAGCTTCACCGATGAGTCCCACCGTTAGAAGCGCAGGAATGCTGCTCTATTTCCATGTCGTCTCGAATTTACACGAGATAGCTTATCGAGGAGTTTCCCGACTCTCATAATCGTGTCACGGTTTAGTAGTAATTAGTAATATTGTTGATACACAGCTCAATACCGCTGGATTGCTAGTCAGACTCATCCGTAAGGCTTATCCGTGGATTCTTCTTGGAACGCGTTGTTGTTAATCACTGGACAGATTCTGATCAAATTAATTATCTGCTAATAAACTCTCGAGTAATTGGGGGCTGTTCGAGGAACAGTCACGTCACGTCTAAGACAAATTCTACCAGATAAGACTTCCTCGCGAGTAAGTCACCCTTGCACCGAGGAAAATTGCTCTCTATAGAAATCGAACTTTTTTTAAAAATCTATCAAAGATTCGCAGAAGGCAAGGAGTCGTAGACCTCTTTCGACGTTCGAGTGGTCTCTCGATTCGGCGGCTGACGGTCGAGAAAATCGCGTCGGGCGCACGTCAACGGCGATGGTGAAAAATCGCTGATTTCTAAACGAAGGGTTCAGCGACGCGAAGGCGGACGACGTACGAAAATAATTCGATTGGCAGCGGATTCGATTTAACGTGAGAACCGGACCAGTTGCAACCAAGGTGAGGCCGAGGTATCCGGGGCCGAAGGATCATGTCATACATACACGTGCACGCACGCGCCTGTGTGCATATACAGACATATACAGGATATGGGTGTATACATTCGTATACACAACGAGGCGCTCCACCTCGTCGGGGCTCATATAATTGCTGGCATCCATAACGCTGATGTATTTATGGCATTAACTCGCCTCTTTCTCGTACGCTGCCGCCCCCGACCCACCCCGCCGTGGCCATGCCCGTACCCGTCATGCAACCACAAGTAGAAATAATTGGTTGAAAACAGCGCGCTCTCAGGCGGCAATATATCCAGCTTACTCCCCGCTGTCGCATCGCTTAGATCACTTCCCCGCCACCAAAACTCGCCTGCCAGCCCGCCTCCTTCGTTCTCCACCTTCTTCGACCGATTCTCTCTTCTTCCCCCTTACCAACATTTCTTCTTTCAGCCTCTTCGACGCCTTCCTTACCCTTCCTACGGTCGCGTTTCTTCTTCATCATCATCGTCATCTCTTTCTCCGTTTCTTCTTCCCAACTTGTCTCTTCCTTTTTCACCACCGCCGCCCGCCGCCGCCTTCCTCGTCCTTCCTTTGCTCTTATCCCGCCTGCGCCTCATCCCTCTCATTTGAATAGCTCTTATTTATGAAAATTGAATTGAATGCTTCTCATTTATGAAGGTAATTGGTACCTGTCACGAGTCCTGCCGTAGGATATCCTACTTTATACGTGGATAAGCGGCGATAATTATTCTTGCAATTGAATTTATTTCTATAAGTCTCGTTTTCTTTTCCGCGAGCGGTCACCGGCGTTACTGCGTGCCCGATCATTCAACCCCCGTAGCGTGACGTCGCGTGCTGGAGGGGCGCGAAAACCGGCAAACGAGGGTGTCGCTTTTTATCCGAGCATTGAAAACGCTTTCGGCGGTGTCGGGGCGCCGCTCTGCTCGACGCTTCCGTTGAACAGGAATAGGATCATCGGGTAGGTTTCCGTGCGCGGCGTCCACCTCGAGGGAGTAAACGAGAACAACAGAACTAATACTAATCTCTGATAAATTACTGCCGCGTAACCTTAGTACTTACCACTGCCCGAATAATCGATGGCGCGTAATCAATTTCTAATGCTACACCGATAATTTATCGTTATCCCTGCCAGAGTTGGGGTGGGGGGTGGGGGTGGGGGAAGGGGGCTCCATTTTATCGGGTAGAACGACCATTTCTTACGCGCGCGAGCCTCGTCGCGGGGTGGGCCGATCGCACTTGCAGGTGACCTAACATTCGTATCTATTAAACCTTTGTACTGCTCCACCTCGCGCGTGGAAAAACTATTCTTGCGTGGAACTAATCTACGTCTAAATTTAAGTTCTGTGTAATACCGCAATGTGTACTGTTTGATTTAATTGTAATTTTGTTACTGATATGCTCAGTAACGAGCATGTTCCTGATAACCCTGTAGCGGATTTAATAACCTTCTTGGAATAATTCACGGTGTAACTCTTCATTGGACGCGGAAAGTGTCCACATATTTATGAACGGGGGTGTATTCTCATTCTTATTCCCCCAAGAGTGTTCTTTACACTCGAATCGCGCTGTGCCCGTTCTCAAATCACGGCTGGACACGGGCTAGACCCACAGAGGGTCAGAAAGGATTACAAGCGATGAAAAAGGTGAAAGAGCAAAGAAGCAGTGCAGGAAACGTCTCGAGGCCAGAAAAAGGTGAAAGAGCAAAGAAGTGGTACAGGAAGGATCAAAGGAGTCCGCACGGGACGGATGCACGTTCATAATTTTAATGTCGCGTTGCCATCGAGCCTGATTACCAGCAAAGGTTCGTTCCTCGTCCACCAAGTACCGATGAAAAGAAAGAAGGGGCCGAGGTATTGGTCGAGCGCCGACAGTGCTGGCCAATCGCTGTCACGTAACGAGAAAATTATCGTTCCCTGATTGCCGCGTAATGCGTCCCGACGATTTCGCCGACGTCCGAGCGTTCGACTTTTATCGTCTCCCTTTATTAAAGCTGCCCGGTAGCACGAACATGTACGATTATTCCATCTTCGACCGTAAAACTACCATCGAGCGTAATCGGTGTCGTCTAGAAGTCTCTTCCTTGCCCCTCTTTCCTGGTTTTCTCGCTTCGACGCGAACTCGGTAGCTGCGCGGATCGACTACTTACCGATCCATGAATTTCGATACGTACCAGTCGACGTTTGCAGCCGATCGACATCGTTTCGCCACGAGATCGCAGAGCATCAGCCACCTCGCGTGATTCGAGCTCGAACTGGTTATCTTGAGACGTACCTGTCATCGGTGATTAAGGATATGTCCCTTGATGTTGTTTGCGCATGGCTTCATCGGTAAGAAGATAGCCGAGAATAAACGTCCTTCGCAACGATCATGATTGGAGTTGAACGGAGGCTGCGGGTATACGACTTCGATGAATCGGAAGACGTGAACAACAACGCTAGTTTTCCCAACATCAGGTATCCTGGTTTCGGCCTTGGATCGGAACATATTCGGAGTGGCCACCGAGTCTAGGAGGTATAGCCGATAGTTGACTAACAATGAGATACTACGAAACGGTCGTGGTACCAAGCCCTGCCACCGATTATGGCTATACTGCCAGCGAGTAAAGAATGATTTTTAACTGAATTTCATGGAAAAATTATGAAATTGCTGTTTCAATATCCATAAAGTATTATTAATGTGACGCAGCCAGGCCCACACGTTTGCATATCGTTATGAATGCATTTACGAGGATTAATTTCAGTATTTGGTATTACTTACGTATCCGTGCGAGAAGACATTTTCAAAGGTGAAATACGCGAAATCTCGTTACAAATCAACTTTTCCAATGTGCATTTCTCTTCGATATCAATGTTTGGGAACGATAACTTTAAAGTAGACTATAAAGTATCTGGCAGAGAAAAGTTGTTCCATATGCTAGTTGCCAATATCTCAAAAACATTTGCTTGTACGCAAAATTATTAATGCGAAGTTATTAAATGCAAAAATTGTGTAGATTTGTTGCACCATTGTATCCAGTCGAGTCGAAAACAATTACCATCTCGAATTACTTGGTATTCGTTTATTTTAAGGAAGACTGTTTTGTACGCGATATATTGTATTCGGGGGAGCTTATCGTACAGAAGCATTCCATTTCTTTCGCGTCTTATGGTTCCCGAGACAAGAAGATTACCTTGAATCATTTAAAAGACACCAAGAATTCTTTCGTACCGCGAGTTAACCAGTAAAAAAGTGAATTCAATGACTTGGAATAAAATGACCTTGAGGTGACCTTTACCATCAAACATACGTTACACCTTTCAACGTCTGTGCACGCAAAGCAATCACAGTTTGAATTTATAATAACGATTACGTCGACGTTTTTGTTCGCTGCAACAACCTATGACCTCGAGATGACCCGTAGTTCAGAAATGTATAATCAGTCAATGACAATTCCGAAGCGAACAATTATATTATTTTAATTAAAATGACACTATCGGAACTGTTATATTTCAACAATCAGAAAGGGTTGGCGTGTTATGACAAGGAAATTGTTCGCTTGATTAATTTTCTAAGAGACCGACGACTTGTGCTATAAATAAAGATCATCTCGATCTTTTCTTCCTTCGTGTGACGCGTCGTCGAAACGATAATCCGATACGTTATCTTAATAATTCGATAGCATTATCAGATTGTAGGTAAGTACTTACAGTTTCAAGTTAATAATGTGGGTACGTTGTTATTTTGAAACCTAATAGCTCAAGAGATTAAATGTTACACGTTAACGATTCTGTCGATGTAATCTAGACTTCCGAGCCTGAGGTCACCTCAAGGTCATCGTATCACGTATCGTTGATCACCTATGAGATCACTACGTTGAAAATGACCTTTAAATAACTTTGAAGATAACGTTAAACAGGCGTGCTTGCGTCACTATGTCTGCACGTTGAGTTGATACAACATTTTTTCGCCATTTTCTTGACGTTTCAATTGTAACACAAATATCGAAGCGTTCCGTTTCTCTATCGTTACGTTATCATTCTTATCATTCGATTGTACGTGCCGGTAGAACATGGTTCGTTCCTTTTAAACGTAACTATTACTAACTATACTATAATACATTCGTCTTCCGTAGTTATCCATTCGAAGTTAGTCCGTAAAGAGCACTTTAGCCGGACCTCGCCTCTGCCACACAATTTTCAGCATATTATTCCACGCGTTTATCTTGCACGTTCGGCTTTACATATCAGCGCAATAAAGACGTTAAAGAAAATAAACAAATGAAGAAAATACAACGGGCGATGGGGAACGAAAGCAGAAAAGGGAAAAAAGAAAAGGGTTCCGGAGCGAAGAGCTGAGAGGATGTTTGGCCGTGGTGTTTTCGAGGCGTTTGTCGGCGATTCGGACCACGGTGAATCCGGGACGTGGAGACGAGCTGAGAGTGATACCGCGTAGAGATCCAGCGGTCGTGGCGATAGGGCGTCAAAGAGGATCGGGACGACGGTAGGAGCTCTCGTCCTGGCGTCATCGGGACTCCTCCGTCATTAAGCACGCCGGTCGGCCGGTGTCTAATTAAGCGGGACGTTAAGTGGGGGCGTTCGATAAAACCGGGCCGTCCGATAAATTCGATTCGCTGGACAGCCGGTTAATACCCGATGTATACGGGGGATACCGAGGGCCAAAGATAAACCGCGCGTTTTTCAGGAAGGTCTCGTTTCGCGGACAGAGGCGGAGGATGACGGACCGAGGTAAACGGAGTTCTCCACCACCAAGGAGGGATGGGGAGGGGGATGGAGGCCGAGAGGATCGTCCTTTCCTGCTCTTCTCCTTCCTCTGGTTCGGTTCGGCTCGTCTCCCCCGGAGACGTTGGTTCGTATAGGAGTGCGGAGGAGCGGAGATATGCAAACGTCTTGCCGCGAGACGGTTGAACATAACTCAGGCACACGTACGCGAGCGAACGACGCACACCGGTTCGCACTACTGAGGACACTATAAACCTCGATACCGGGCGAATAAAATCCCGGATTTACAGTCCTGATACCGAGCGAGACGGTCCTGTCCTGTCCCGGTGCTGTCCTGTTTGTCGCTGTCGCACGGTGTGGGTTGGCTCATCAGTGATGGCCACGTCCCGCAGTATCTTTTCCCTCGGCATCGAGTAGACCGGCCAATCTCGGACTCGAACACGCGCGTGCATTCGATTTACGCACACATCGGACCCGGGACCCAGAGCCGCACGTACGGAAATCGGCGTACGTTTGGACACGTTCTCGGTTGGTACTCGTGAACCGTACGATTGTAGTTGGATTCGTAGCTCGTGCACACACGAGGTGTACAGGACTCGCGACGTGCCACGTGTGCGTGACGCTAGATTGTATGGGTGCCTTTCGCGATACTTAGAGAAACCGCTCCCTCTTATCACCCCTCCCGCGCGCTCCAGCAGAACCTTGTTCGATACCATTTGAGGACCTCCAATAACCTATCCGAGCCATTCCGATAGGAGCTGTCAGCCCGCACCCACACGCTGTGCGCGCGAGGAGCCGCTCCGCGCAGACCGGATAAGCCTGAGCGCAGGTGTGCCGCACAAAATCGTCTGATCGACGTGCCGAGTGCGGTGATCTCGATGACCTTCGCCAAGGGTTTCGATTCGACGACGCCGCGGTACACGAGGCACGCCCCGGATACCATCTCGACGAGGTGCTCCGGTACCACGCTACCCTCGTATCCCCCTATCCCGCAGCCATTCCTTACCCGCTCAGCCCCATTGCCACTCTTTGCTATCATTAGGTGTAGAAATTAATTCTCCGCCTTTCTGGTGCTGCCATACAACAAATATTGCACCGTACACACGGATTCGTACGCGAGGATGCTAGAAAATGTTTTGACCCTTATGACATGCACTCGCGAAGGACCTCGCCATTGAGGTCTCGTAGCGAAGTGTCGACAGTCTATCCAAATTGGAGGTTGTCCTTTCACAAACCAATCAATAGTTTTCTTTACCGATACGAAGGCAGAGTGGTCCACCTAAACAAGATCGCTCGAATATTTCTTCCTATCGTGATGATGTACAAAAGAGAACCAATACACTGCAACAATTTTTCGTTTGTTCGTCGTCTCGAGATCTGATCAATTTTTAAGGTCATCGATACGTTTTTGCACGTAAAAGGATACTTTCTCTATCGCATCTCGTAGTTGAGATACGTTCAGAAATGTATAAAGACAACAAATAAGTGTAATCGATGGAAATCATTTTTCACGGGAAGGTAGGCGACAAATTCGAGATTGCACCCGGACGGCAAGTATCCTAGGAACGCCTCTCCCATCGTGCGTTCATTTGTTCAGCACGCATGCTCATAAATTACGCTAATTCGCGAGCGCCAACTAGCCTTCCAAACGTTAAAACGAAAACCCGAAGCTGAAACCTCTTTAATGTTCCACCGAGCCCGCACAAATCGTGCTCGAAATAACGCGAGAGCCACGCGCGTGTGCGCATTACACATTCCAACTTGCCTCGATCGTTGTAATCCTCGTGGGAGTGCCGGTCGCCATCAATCCTGATGCGCGAAACTACTCATCGGTCCTCCCGCGGTTCCTCCGTTGATTTTCGACACTCCCTTGATTTGTCTGTGTCTTGGGAATCGCGTGAGACCCTTCCGTTGGACCCGGTGATGAATCGGGTATCGTTCGTCGTCCACGACGCTGACTGTGTCCGCCACCCTCGGCTCGACATTAGCCACGAGACTACTCCATCAACTACGCCAGACGATACGACTGTGTCTGCGAAAGTTCCTACGTTGGCCCGTTTTCTTCCCCCGGGACGGGAGTGACCATTCCACACCTTTTCGCACCTTCGGGTTCCGCCGAAAATAGCCGGAACTTCCTTGTGCTTGATCATCGTCGACGTTGTCGCCAAGTTTCAGAACAGGACGAATGCCAGCCTCTACCGATTTATGGCTGGATATCAGAGTCGAGCGTTCTTTGAATCAATTGACCCGTTCATTCTACAAAAGGATTAACTCCATGAAACAAAAAGTTAAGAAGTGCGATCAAAATGGCCTCTGAAATAAATTATTCATTACTCAATGGTTAAACAACAGCCGAAAGTTCGAAAGTCGACATTAATTTCTTACCGATCTAATATTATTATTTCATAGGTCTTGAGGCCCTGTAGAAGTGAATCTCTGCGGACCAAGCTATGCCCCGAAATTCATTCACATTTTTGCCGTACCCAATAACGTAGAATAGCCTAACATCCTCTGGATCCTCCAGCGCTCAGTCGCAAGCACCCTTCATTCGTACCCGCGTACAGCATTTTCTCGATACCCGACTAATAAACTTAATCTCGAATCGATCGTAAAGTTTGAATAATCGAAGGGGTCGGGGAAGAAATAGCGATGGCTCGTGACTTCTGCTATCCCCAGTATGAGGCAGTAAATGAGGCACCGGTGACTGTTCCTCTCTTTCGCTGCGTAAACACGAGGCATTGCAGCATACACGGACATTAGGCGAAGGAGACCCACGTAGATTCTGAGAATGCATATAATTAAGCACGCCGCATCTCGAGAATGCTGTGTACGTGCGTGCGTCCAGCTTTGTGTAGTGACTCGTTCGAAAGGCAAACGTGCCCGTGTGCACCTTATATAGATACACATAAATATATGCCTAGCCATCGTTGGTCTCTCCACCCCTGCGAACCTCTCAGCCCCTGAGCACCTCGTACCCCTCTGGCCCCGTCTCCTGCAACCCTGCTCCACTCTTCCTCCTTTTCTTGCCCCACGCTCAACGGTGATCTATGTATCAGCCTGTGCTCGCCGAACCGGGCAACGTGTGTCCGTCGCCCTCGTGTGCTTACTTTATTATCGAGGCTCAAATGAGAATTTATGCAGACATAAACGCTCGTGTCAGCAGCATGCCGCGTAGGTGGGGAGACACACCGTTGAACAGGCATCTGTCACCCTCTATGCTCTACCTGGGTCTGCCTCCAAGACGGTGCCGTGTGCTCTTTTCGAGGGGCCGGGCGCGAAATTTAAGGAATCAAGAATGCGGGAGAGCGACAGAGAGGCACGTCGACCGAGAGAAACGAAATCGCCGGTTTAATGGACGGGACTAGTTTCGTCGATCGTCGATTCCCTCGATCGATCGAACGCGGAACGACCTTTGCGCGTCATTTTTTCGCGGAGGAATACGAAACGCCTGGGTTGCGCCGATCTGGTTAAGGAGGGCAGTATCCTCCGGATATAGCGAAGCGTGGGCTACGCGCTCCCCCTTTAGGCTCGTAAATAAATGAAACCTACGAGAATACGTCGTAGTCGACTCTTATACAAATAAATAAATGTTTCACGAGGAAAAAAATTACGTATTCTCTCTCGATATGAATCATCGTAAAAGTGTCCGCCCGTTCGGTATATTCCAGCCCCGAGGTCTTTCGTGGAACGAAAATAATGATTCCCTCGATTGAAATACAATTTACCTCCTTATCCTTTATAGAGTACTTTAATAAGCATGCCGTCGAGATATATTAGCGGTATAGAGATAGTCCTTTTGCATCCAGTTGAGTCTCTCTCCGAGTTCAATCGTACAAGCACGCCAAGTCCGAAGCGTATCGGAGTATTTGTCACCGTGACAGCCGTGACTTTAAACTCGATTCTTGGCGTGGATCGACTTCGAGAGCTTCGCTTAGATTTAATGCGAAACTCTTCTTCGCTATGAATCGTTATTACCATATTATCGACGACACTTATCAAGACGCTGCAGTTTCTAGCCGCTCCGATGAGATTCTGTTCGTATATCAAAGACTGTTTCTCCTCGGTTGGTTAATACTTTACTCGTTAACAGGTACACAATCGCGTCTGCTTTGAAATACGCGGAATCAAACATGATCGACTGGTCAGCTGGTCGCAAGGTCCACCATCGAGCGACCCCTTATCTTACGATTTACTTTCAAAGGAGAGTGCGCGTACAGACATTTTTTATTTGGCGCAACTGTGCGCGTGGAATTATCGTAAAATAAAACTAAAATATTTCAGTCATGGAAAAAGCAGTCACGCGATTAATAAATTCTCGATGTAACCGCCGTTTACCCTCACGATGAATGGAAGCGAACGAAAATCAGGGAAAGAGGAACCGTTTCGTTTATCTTTCGAATTATGTGAAAGGCCGTTATTGCTCGTTATTAATTAAAAGAACGGGCGCAAATTTATTCGAGGAAGCTACCCGTCGATATTGAAATATCGCCGTTGGATGATATACCTCGTAGCGTGTTTTCCTTTTTTCCGATTATCCGTTCAATATCAGCGCTGACGTAAAATGTATCATCACTGTACGGAACGGAAGGAACGGCACCGCCATCACGCATCCGAAAATTAATCGGCGTGGGCGCAGCCGATAACGAATGGTGTTCCCGCCAAACGGCCAGTATATTTTACTTTGGACTCCAGTGTCTGTTATTTTGCGCGCATTCTAGCTGTCCGGCTACACGATTTACTCCCGGACTCGATCAGAAATTCTCGGCCGCAGTGGATGGACAAATATCCACTGGAATCCATTAAAAAATTGCCATGTCCTGGAGAATTGTCTTTTAATTGAAATTGATCTCCGGGGCCGCGGGATATTATATCCTTCAGTCTCCCTGGCCACGAGATATTGGAACGTTACAGGGTATTGCTTGTTCCAACACCTGGCATACTTTCTTCTGACGTATCGACAGATCATTCGAGTTTTCGTTTTAACGAGCTCCTGGTACTTGAATACGTATGCATCGGCTTGTACGGAAAATTCGAGTCCATTTTTGTATTATTAGGACAAACCCTCGGGGGCTGTAGCATGCACCCACCCAGCTATAGAACGGGCTTAGCGATCCTGGGGCACTCGAGCTATAGGGGGGCCAGTGGACCCCGATAGACATTTAACGGAATGTAAGAAAATAAGAAATTATGTAAAACGATGTAAATGTGACAGGGAAAAAGAAAGCACATATGTGCAAGTCCGGACCAATAGGTACTACAATTTCAAATTGTAAAATTATGTGACCAATAATAAGCTACATACTAAATCTGACCAGGAATATATCACTGAATACCTAAACTCGTATATTATAATAATATTTTTAATTTCTTTTGTTTTGGACAAGAGGAACAGCCGGAATCATGGGCACCAGAACTACTTTTTTTATTATTTAATAAGATTTCCCAAACAGCGTTCATTGTTTGTTATTGTAACAGCAAACGTATTATTCGTAAATACGTAAAACTTGTAGTAACGTGTGGAAAAAACCGCATTACAAAAGACCTAATAGTTTCCCCCCACAACATCCAAAAAATTACCTAAAAATTACGCCTCTAGTTTCCCATTACAATTTGGACTCTAATCGCGAAAATCCGGTGAGCGCCACTGCGGGCGACAGAGTTATTCGGCCCTGGATATGGTTGAGCACACTATGTACACTAAACCAAGTCACACCCCGTCCGTGATTCATTTTACTTAGAGTTTGTTTGAGTTAGTAGCGATGCCAACGCCGCGGTCGTCTCAGGGGCGTCCTGGAAGCGTTTCAATCTTTCTCTTTGCAGTTGGTGCTCCAGCCGCGAATAATACGATGAGCACCGCTGAGGGCTCGAGTCAGTGCGGGCGACAGGTGGCGGTAGTGTCGCAGGTTGCGCGTCGTTTTCCGCCATCTTTAGTTGACGGATCTGTGCGAAGACAGGCCAAGTGTGTTCCGTGTGGAGAGAAGAGATAGGTGGAGAAGAGTTCGGTTGTCGGGGCTAAAAGAGAATTTTCCGGATCGAGCGTCACGGTAGTGAGTCACCCGTGTCCTCGTACGAGCACGATTCACGAAATCGCCTTCGGTCGATCCTCGCGTTACGGTAAGCACTGTAGAATTTTATCGTTCGCCATTACGTACGTCGACCGATAGGGGGGCAAAAAAAAACTTGTCATTTCCGTGACGGCGGTGTTTACGCTGGGTGTGTCAAAGTGTTCCTTCTCTGTCCCCTTTCTCTCTCCCGCCAGCGTATATCGTAGTCAATGTATCTCTCGCCCGTTCTTCCGTTTTCACTCCCCTGCCGCTCTCCGCTTTCCGCCGCCCGTGGATCCTTGGAAAATGGTGATGCATTGCATTCTCGGAGGCTTTGTTGTGCCGCACGCCCACGCGCGTCCCTCTACCTTCGGGTTTCGAGAAACGTTCGCGCCTCGTGTGCACTTTTAGCTTCAGCGATTTTCTGCCATATTCGAG
This sequence comes from Hylaeus volcanicus, assembly GCF_026283585.1. Taxonomy (NCBI): domain Eukaryota; kingdom Metazoa; phylum Arthropoda; class Insecta; order Hymenoptera; family Colletidae; genus Hylaeus; species Hylaeus volcanicus. Next base: position 25,845,134 of record NC_071979.1, read on the forward strand.
CAGACGGAGGCATCCCTCGGTGTCGTGTGTGTTTGTTCCAAGATAAAAACGGAAGCTGCGTGAACGCTTAGAGAGAAGAATCTTTCGATCGTGGCCACATTCCGTGCGGTCTCATCCTCCTTCCATTCTTCGTGATACGGTGCACTGACCCTACGCGCGTCTCGGCGTCTTCGAATCTTCTAACGAGACGAGTTTACGCTTGGCTTCGTGAAATTCGGGACTTTCCTTTTTTTCCTCGTTGTCGTTACGGGACTCGGAGGAGCTGTACTCCAATTCGTACGATGTGTCTTCTTACTTTACTTTGCTCGATGTAGAACGCGAACGTGTGCAGAGATGTTCGATTCTTGTCAGAAAATTCATTTCGAATCAGTTTTTAAATCAGCTTTTCAATCAGTAAAAAATTGAGCCTACAAAATCAATCTTTTGCAAATCGATTCGAATAAATGTATTTCTAGTTGTTAATTATATTTCATGTATACTTTGAAACGCTTAGGTTAGATCTGGATATTTATATCATTAGAAAAGAAAGAATTGGTTAGAAATTAAGTTTGCAAACGAATAGTGTTAATCGGTCATGTGTGGAACAGAAGGAAATTTAAAAATAGTGAATGTTGCAGATGGTACGATGATATTTGGCTGCGATTGTTGGCCATAATATTGCCTGCTTTTGAAAATAAATGCTCCATTGAAACGGACATCTCTACAATTGGCAGGTATTGTTTGGCAACAACGCTTAATGAGGAACAAATTCTATGTACTTTATAAGAAATTGCCCAAACTTGCTTTAACGTTTCACAAGGGATTTGACGAATCGATTCTTGACTGAGAGATTGGATTCGTGCCAGAATACAAGAATCGATTAAAAGAATTGTACAAGAAAGATTGATTTTCTAGAAAGTGATTAAGAATCGAACATCCATAATCATAACATCATTATACTAGATTACCAACTTTTTATCTGGATGCTTAATCCTGATACATGTATTAGATTATTTGAATGAATCCTGGCTTTATTGAAAATAGCAATTATACACATATACAGGGTGAAGCAATAACTATTAGCACCTCAGATATCTTCGAAACTATAAGTTTCACAGAAATATTTTCTGAAATAAAATTGGACAGTACTTCAGATTTCCAAAGGATCTTAAAACGAATTCAATGATCTTATGTATAGCTTGTTGAACTCGTTTTAAGATCCTCTGGAAGTCTGAAGTACCTTTACCTGCAAAAAACTATTATCACCACCGGATGACCCCCTTTGTACTCTGCAATTTTATTTCAGCAAACATTTCTGTGAAACTTATAGTATCAATGATATTCGAGGTGCTAATAGTTATTGCCCCTGTATATCACAGTGTTTCTTTACCCTAGGTGTGGATAGACTCTCCCGTAGGAGCCATGAGTTATCAAATGTCTTCAAACCAGTCCAGACCGAGTAAGTACATTTCACATCAATGAACATAACAATGCTGTAAAAGATGTATGTACTATGTGCGTTCGAATTTTTAGTGTCTCATGGAAATTATCAAGGTCTGGGGGATCTACCCATGGGTTCTGCCAAAGAGCAAACCCTAATGTGGCAACAAAATTCATACATGGGTGATTCGGGCATACACTCTGGCGCCGTCACCCAAGCGCCATCCTTGTCTGGTAAAGAGGATGACGAGATGGAGGGCGACCAATTAATGTTCGACTTGGACCAGGGGTTCGCCCAAGGGTTTACTCAAGACCAAGTCGACGAAATGAATCAACAGTTGAGTCACACGAGATCTCAGCGTGTTCGCGCTGCGATGTTTCCGGAAACTTTGGAAGAGGGTATTGAAATCCCTTCGACGCAATTTGATCCGGCTCAACCGACCGCTGTACAGAGATTGGCAGAACCAAGTCAAATGTTGAAACATGCCGTCGTCAACTTGATAAACTATCAGGACGACGCGGACCTAGCAACTCGTGCAATACCAGAATTAATTAAGTTGTTAAACGACGAGGACCAAGTTGTTGTATCTAAAGCAGCAATGGTGGTTCACCAATTGTCGAAGAAAGAGGCTTCTCGTCACGCTATCATGAACAGTTCTCAAATGGTAGCTGCGTTAGTTCGCGCCATCTCAAACAGTGATGATCTTGAATCGACAAAAGCAGCAGTTGGAACATTGCATAATTTATCTCATCACAGACAAGGTTTGCTGGCTATTTTCAAGAGCGGTGGTATACCTGCTCTCGTGAAACTCTTGAGCTCTCCGATGGAATCCGTTCTGTTCTACGCCATAACGACGCTTCATAATTTACTGTTACATCAGGATGGTTCTAAAATGGCCGTGCGTCTCGCCGGGGGCTTGCAAAAAATGGTCGCTCTACTTCAACGAAACAATGTAAAATTCTTAGCTATAGTAACGGATTGTCTGCAAATTCTTGCATTTGGTAATCAGGAGAGCAAGTTAATCATATTAGCTTCGCAAGGACCAATAGAGCTAGTACGCATTATGCGTTCATACGATTACGAGAAGCTTCTGTGGACAACTTCCAGAGTCTTGAAAGTGTTATCAGTTTGTCCTAGCAATAAACCGGCGATAGTCGAAGCGGGTGGCATGCAAGCACTTTCCATGCATCTCGGTAACCCGAGTCAGAGACTCGTCCAAAACTGTTTGTGGACGCTACGAAATTTGTCGGACGCCGGCACCAAAGTCGACGGATTGGAAGGTTTGCTACAGAGTCTCGTACAAGTGCTTAGCTCGACCGACGTAAATGTCGTCACCTGTGCTGCTGGTATCTTGTCGAATCTTACTTGCAACAACCAACGCAACAAAGTAACGGTATGTCAGGTGGGCGGCGTCGATGCTCTCGTTCGTACCATCATTTATGCAGATAGCCGAGAAGAGATCAGCGAACCAGCGGTGTGCGCGCTCCGTCATTTGACGTCACGTCACGGAGAGGCAGAAACGGCACAGAATTCTGTCCGACTGAATTATGGCATCCAGGTCATAGTGAAGCTTCTACATCCATCTTCACGCTGGCCGCTTGTCAAAGCTGTGATTGGATTAATTCGTAATTTGGCACTTTGTCCTGCAAATCACGGCCCGCTTCGCGACCACGGAGCAATTCACCATCTCGTTAGGCTTTTGATGCACGCTTTCCCCGATACACAGCGGGTGAGTATCAATTTCAAAGAATTCTACTCGCAGACATAGCCGTATAATGCTTTCAATGACCAAATATGTCCTACGTATCTAGCAGCAACGATCATCCGTGGCAAGCACTGGAAGCCAGCAAACGTCGGGTGCGTACGTGGATAGCGGTGTACGCATGGAAGAAATAGTGGAAGGTACCGTAGGAGCGCTCCATATTCTCGCGAGAGAATCACACAATAGGGTCATCATCAGATCTCAGAACGTTATTCCGATTTTCGTGCAGGTCCGTACATTCAGGATATACTATCTTCCATTCGCACGTTTCAAACGGAATTACAAAAAGTTATTTAAAGAACCCTTAATTTTGATTTTATTAAACGACACGTAATCGATTCATTCGTGTTACAGTTGCTATTCAATGAGATCGAAAATATTCAACGCGTAGCGGCTGGAGTACTTTGCGAGCTTGCCGATGATAAGGAGGGTGCTGAGATGATCGAACAAGAAGGCGCTACTGCTCCCTTGACGGAGTTGCTTCATTCTAGGAATGAGGGTGTCGCGACTTACGCGGCAGCCGTGTTATTCCGCATGAGCGAGGACAAACCGCAAGAATACAAGAAACGTTTGTCAATGGAACTCACGAACTCTTTGTTCCGTGACGATACCAATCTCTGGAACGCTGACTTTGGGATGCCTCCAGTTTTGCAGGTACTGTAACACGTGATATCGATGCATGCCTCGCTTATGCCGTGGCTAAATTTATTTTTTTCCAAACACTTTGTAACATAGGTTATCTTTCCTTTTATTTTACATTCTTGTCTCTCTTTTTTTTTTTTGTTAAATTTTAATTTCCCGTTTTTGTCTGACGGCATCCGCTGCTGCGATAAGAATCAGCACCTCCGTACTTGCTATTCCGTGCTAGCTTTCGTATAGATTCCAGAAATCAGGTTTGTAGGACAGCTTGCGATAAAGTCGGCGTTTAGAGCAGAATAGTAATTTCCTTCTGTGCGATTGGTTACATCGTGTTAAGTAAATTAAGCCACGAGAACATAATAGCGACATAGCGATTATATCTGACTAGTAACGAGTACTTGCATACGTAATCCAACCCCGCCATGTAAGTTTAGAAATGTAAAAACTAGATAGTTTGCAAAAGTGAATGTCGTTAATCCATTATTCCAGTTCGCACAACTTAGATACCGTTCGATGTTGATTTCGCGGGAGAATTAACGTGAAAAAAAGAAACGAATCGGTTAGAGTGTACAGACACGTAGTTTTAAGGTAGTGTCGATGATCAATTTTCAGATAGGTGTTACCGCTACATTTTTATCATTTGTTGCGCATACGTTCATAACTACCGTTCAAATTGATGCTTCAGCTTCGACTTCGTTACACGTTCACTTCAAATTTCCACGTAGAGAGGTCCAACAAAAATACGTACTCACTTTCCAAAAATCCACGTTTCTCTGTCCCCATAGTAAAGGTATAGGGTTGAATCTTCGTACAAATTTCTTTCTTTCAGAGCTAACGTTTGACATAACAAGTCTAAATTGATATTGAGGTACGCTTCGCGTACCCGCTCATGTTCAAACGCGTGACTAGCGTTTTCCATTATTACGACGAAACTTGCAACAGACAAAGGAAAAAAAGTTGTCGATTTATGGGCTGATAAATGTGTATTCATTTTTTTTGGACACTCTATATGTATATCCGAGTCATTAACGCGTTATTCATGAGCTGAGAATCGGGGCCCCCAGGGTCGTGCCTAATGGAGCAATGGAACCTGTAATAAATGTACAGCGACGACTTTATTATGATCCTCAGTTTGCAACGTTACGTTATGCATGGGAATGCGTTTCGTTCCATTCGTGTATCACCCCTTGCAGGCTGTGTAACAGAAAAGAAAAGAAAAAACGAGCCGCGATCGTACTCCTTAAACGCAACGAACGCGTCACGCGCAGATTATCATACGCATATACATATGCATATCGTGCCGTCTTTAAACGCTAATTTTCCACGCGACTTGTCCGACGATATCGTCGACGAGTATCTTGTCGACCTATACTCTCGCCGGGGTATTAATGACACGCCTACAACAGAAGATAGGTTTTGTGTTGATCTGAGCTACCTAATCTTCAGGACATGCTTGGCCCTGATCAAGGCTATGATGGTATGTATGGACAAGGACCCCCTAGCGTACACAGCAGCCACGGAGGCCGAGGGTACCAACCGCAAGGTAAGTCACGAGCGTTATCCTATCTAACCGATTATTGCTTTCGAAAGATCCATACGCTCGGTCGAACGTAGGTGAATCTACAAATTTCTTCTCTCCGCGATTGTTAACCCATTCGAAGCCTGCAATCAGTTGTCTCGTTCGATGCTAGGCGCGTCTTGCGAAGCAATTTTTATCGGGAATCAATAGTAATTGTACATCGTGTAGTAACGGAAGAAAGTGTGTAAAAATTATAAGTAGCTTTTCTACATATTGCGAGTACGTGTTTGAAATATCCAAAAACTTCTAGTATTATCTGAGCGTTAATTTAATCTAACTATTTAAGTTTAATCTAAATTTAATTTAAGTACCGACAGCTTTGAGTTCAGTGTATTTGCAATATTCACGGCAGATCTTTAAGAGTTTCTTAAAGCATGTTTCTTTCTTGTTTCTTCGTAAACAAAATTTGTAGAATTCTGTCTCGATTACGATAGTTTCCTTATGGATACGAGAATAAAAAATTCCAGCTCCAGAGTACTGTCTCGACGAGACCTAGCTTCGAATGGGTTTATGGTTCGTCACCGTGATCTTTGATACGCCTTATGGTTTGCCGAGAACCTCTGTTTCTCTGTCGAAAACAAACTCGTTCTTCCTTCGTTCGTGCATCGGGAACAGATTGGTATGGTAATGCGGGTTTATGTGCTCGTGCCTTTTTGTCTTCTACTTGTATGATACGATTTTCTGAGAAAACTTTCCGATAACCCCCTCTATTTCTTAATATTATCGACGATAAGAAGAAAGAAAAGTAAGCAATGCATTTAATTCTATGTTGTTTTAACAGCAGCTTAACCGACGGACTTATATTAAAATACAGGCTATCAACAGTATCTCGCAGTAACATAGGTGACACTCAGCTCTTACGTACTGTTCTGTGCTTTTTTTTATTAATCGCTTCAATGATTTCTTTACACGCTTTTCGTTGTGTACACGTTGAATATATCACACTCTCGTCGTAATACACCTTCCACTGAATTTTGTAAATATTATACATATATGTAATGCACGTTTTTTGCAAATGCTTTTGTTTCTTTTTTTTTCTTTTTTTTTTAAAATTAAAACCCACAGATTTATATAGCGTTTTCTGTAATTTATTATTTACACAAAGTTTCATGCATGGTTGTACTCGTATTTTCGTTATCTTTTCTCTAATTGAACATACTTTATGGTGGAAAGAAGCATAAAAAACGTATTCGTAAGTAATTAGATAAGATGCTTTCGCGATTGTAATCCGTTACCCGTTAACTCGATCGAGTACCCGTGAAGAAAATTCGTTAGCCGCGAAGAAAGCATCGCGGATTCAATGCGCGATCAAGATGGCGTATCTAATTTCAATTTCTCGAATTCCTTCCTCCTACATCGCGCATTTCATTACATACTTCTCGTGGCTATCATTTCACGCATGCATACGTTGTTTCGTGTCGACCCTTGTACCGCTAAATTCTCATCTCTCTCCCCTTCTCTTGACGAGAGTTTACTTCTTTTTACGCGTCATTATGCTTCTGGATTTAACCGCAGGACGACTTTTCTTCGATTTGATTTGAATTAAATGAATTTGTAATATTTACGAAAAAAAAAAATGTAATAGAAAAAAAAAACACTCGTATTAGTATATTCTAGTTTGACCTCTGCCGTCGTTTGAGACTCTTGTACAACTTAAACTTCGTCAGATATAAGTTAGATGATATTCTATTATTCGTAGAGGTCGTTATTATACTGTCATTACACGTCTGTTTACGATACATCGAGACATCAATGTTGTCATGATAACATAACAAAATTCCATTCATTATAACAAAATTCACTATTCCATCTAATAAATACCGTGTAAGTACAGAGAATAATTATTCTGAAATCTACACGGGACACAAATAATCTATACCTGCATATGGTTACTCGAATCACCAGAAGTCTTCCAATGGTTAATGATTTGAAGCGATCATCTTTGTCGTTTACTTTCGTTTCGTTATTGACAAGTACCGAATGGTTTCTTTCCTCGTCGAGAAGAAAATAAAAAGTCTTTCGCGAGTACTGTGCAAAGTTGTGCTCTACTGGTTGAGGAAATTTTAGCAGAGTCTTTAGCAGTGTAGTTTCTTGTCGATATAACCGAGTACGTTGGAACGGACGATGTTTGGATTTATCGTGAACTTTCTACCTATACAGGGTATGGCCAGATACCAGTAGATTCGATGCAAGGATTGGAGATAGGTGGAGGGTCGACATACGGCGCAATGGACACTATGGACGTAGCGCACGAGGGCGACCTGAGTTTCGATCATTTAGAAGAGCTTCCGGCACCGCCGCAAGATAACAATCAGGTTGCAGCCTGGTACGACACCGATCTCTGAAACCGTGCCAGCGCCCAATTCTCGCCGGAGAAACGGACTAGTGAGGCTCTTAAGTAATTTTAACACAGACTAGGCGTCGTCGTCGTTTTACTCTCACCCTGTATCGATCGAGATCTAAAGAATTTTTTGACGAATAAACGTGGAACGGGAGGTTCCTACGAGCGAACATCACACGACACACACGAATACTCTCGCAGACACACAAGGCGGACACGCACACGGAAATGTATTACATACACATATACACACGAAGAGTGCGGGGCAACTTTGAAGCTTGTTTTTACGCGAATGAGACAGGGTACGGAAAAATCGTGTTACGCGATCACTGCAGCGTCGAGAATAACTGCATTGATTCCTAGAAATATGAAGCCGGTTACGCTACATACAAATATATAAATACATACAAGAAAATATATATATAAATATATATATATATATATATAACTTACCAATGTCGTACCTTAGATATTTATAATAAAAAAAAAGGAAAAAAAAATATATAGGGAAAACTCGGAGCTGTTGTCGCGACGCGAGATCATCGTTGCCGATGGTTAAACATAGCGATTACACTTGTCAAGTGACATCGTAAACGGTGGCCGTGACTTGTCATCCAAAAGCCCCGATGGATTATAAGTAACACGGTATCGATTTTATACCTTCCCTTTTTTTTTACGTATCTTAAAACAAGAGGAAAAAAAAAAATTTGTTAATGCGTCGGGAGAAAGACGATGTCACGTTTAATATCGTAGATCTAAGAAGTCAGGGTGAGAAAATGTTGAACGTGCGAGTCGAACGTAAACGTATTCAATGTCCGTTCAGTATTTTATTTCACGTGGCCACGTTCCCGTCGTGCGCATAAGCGATCCGTGAAAAGCTTGTTCCGACGAAACCACGAACTGTAAAATTTGTAGAATTGCGAACTTGTTTTCACCGAGATTGTAACTTCGAGTGCGTTTTTCTTGAGGACGATTCAGATCAGTTTCGCTAAACGCCAGACCAAGTCGATTCATTTCTGTTTATTTTAGGGACCATTCAATTACGCGCGAGTCAAATCCGCTGCTGGCGCATCGTTCAGTTCGTTTGAATTTGTAAAACCACCGATACGGCAAACTAAGAATTAAACGACGAACGATGGAAACATACCGCATTTTTTTTTTTTTTTTTTTTTTTTTTATATCTATAAATATATATATACACACATACTCGTTGCATTTCACGATTGTACTTGCGTGCATCCGTATTCGAATACAGATCCTTGGAAACTCTTTGGTCGATCTCTGTTCAGCCCGGCTGTCGTTTATTTTGTTAACGCGCGACAGCACGCATTGTATTGTCAAGAAAACCACTTTGCTGGGGATGACGTGTCCGGGATGGGAGAAAGTAGGGTTCGTAGAAAATCATTTTCTCATCGCGTATCGATGAACCTTGCGAATTATTCATCGAGCTTCTGTTTCCACGTTGGCAGGATACGCGGTTTCCCGCGTAAGGCGAACTCAGTATGCGCACGTCACGGCCAGTCTACTGGTTTGTGTCGTAAGCTGTCGCAGTGTTTTCTCAAATTTCCATTTGAAAAAAAAAAAAACCGTCGCGAACTTATGACACGACCCCATACACGGAAATGCAAACTTCTTGCGATTCCCTATGGTTCACCCTGCCGCCTAACGACGCCGATCTCACCAGGTGAATTTTAGAAAGTAAGTATTCGATCTCTGCTGTTACGTGCGTGCGTGCGCATACGTAGAAAAACGAGGATACTCGCGACTCGGACGAGTGTCGAATTAGAGGAATAAAAATAAAGTGACGAATGCGCGGCGATCGTACGATACCTTTGTCGGAATTCTTGCGATCGAACCGATCGATATAAATGCGAGGTGATACAGAATATCGGCAGTAAAGTTTCTCACGTTCCCGCGAGTTGTCACTGATATTTTCCTGTACGCCTCTTTGGCCGTAGCTGTACGGTAAAATGTCAAAGATGATAGTTAAATCGTGCGTCGACAGGAGAAAACGCACTGCCCCGACACCGTCGATCGCTTGAGTAATCGATTATATCATAGATCTCCTCCGAAACTTGTGAATCTAATTGAATTGCAGAGAGCGATTACCTATTTATACCGCTAATCCCCGAAACGAATAGTATCATTCTCGAGTATCAGTGAATTACAATCACGATTAAATATAAACGAATATCAATGAACTTTCGCATTACGTATTTTACAGGGTAGTTATACTTAATTTTTATTATTATCATTAAACGTAGTTTACGCAATCGTGGCGGGGTACCCAGCATCGTTTCGATGCCGTGTACGCGCCTTCGATCGCTGTCGATGTACTAGACCTAAGAGAGAAACACGTAATTCGTACACACCATGTATATGTATCGTTTAATTGTCCATACGAATAAACTGAACGATTAAGTACTCGAACCCCTGCCTGCCGTTGCTGGACGTTCTATTTCACCTATACGTTCCTTTCAACGGAAATACATGTTGCCTCGATCCCACGTGTGATAGTTTGTAATCTGACTTAAATATATAGCATTGAGGCGTTCCATAAGATGTTGTCCGTTACAAAATCCTAATTTAGTACGCCGTTTAGATTTACATTGATTTGTTTACGGGAAAGCTCACAATTACAACAGTAAAATACGGTACAGAGTATACTATCGATCGATGACAAATTATTCGATATTTCGCGAAAGGACAAGGACTGTTTCCCAAAAAAATGTTTAGAAAACGTAATATTCTTATACCATATATATCTTATAACTACTTTTCTGTCACGTACTCCATGTTCTCGATTCTTAAATAATAAACTAGAATAGAAAAAAAATACAACTTTATGGAAAAACGAATACAACAATCAAATTCTTTCCACAGAGACAATGCTGTCCCGATACGTTCGTCCAGCGTCGTAGAATTCCATAGGCTGGTTGAAAAGTAACCAGGAAGCAAAGTGGCTAAAATGTGCAATATTTTCTGGGACAGCCTAATACGTAGAACGTGTACGCGACGACTTCCAACTTCATCGTTAGAGGCGTTAACGCGTCACGGGGTCAGATCCTTCTAAGGATTTCAACTTACTATCGAGAGACACTCGTAAGCCAACATGATCTTGTCCCACCGTATAAGCGCGCGCCAAGCGAATTTCTCGCGACGATTTCTACGGGGTTTGCTCGCAACGAAATCGTTGATCGATGATCGAAACACCGTATACGGGACTTGGCCACGCAAAGACAGATCAACGCTCGTTTCGCTGGAATACTTGTTCGTCGTATATGGAAATGCGTGTTAAAGGTATAACGCACCCAGTGAAATCTTAGACGACGCGTAAACGGTCAAGTACCGTAACGAATTAGCGTTGCTTCGCGATATTACAACGAAGAAACGGAAAATATGGTCGCCAGAGATTGGAAAAACACAGTAGATGTAGTTTAAATTGTTTAAAAAAACAAGCGATTCAATGAAAGATCCGTATGTTGGGGTTTACCATATTGAATAACAAGAAAATCATTTTTATTTACTTTTTTCAAATAAAATAGCTATCTCGTGGACCACGGACCACTCCAGTGGCAGTGGCAGTATTGTAACTGAAAGTGTATCGTAAGTTGATGAATTCGTCTGATCAAATGCAAGTATATTACGCATACAAATATATAAGGTTCCATTTAAAAAAATTAATTTGAGATATTTAAAAATTAATTTAAAATGAGATATTTTTCCATTATTTTCCAGATATCGATCCATTTTTATTTAAACGCAACACTCTGTACATAGTTCGCCTCTATGATCACCCTCAGGACGGCCAGAGAACGCTCCAAAAGCTTCGGCCACCTGTTTCGCTCAGGGCCCGAGTATTTTGGGGAGGAAATCGCGCAGATCTCAGAAGGGTCGGGGCGGAAGGGCGAAGGGGAAGGGGTTCTCGTCTTTGGCGCAGTTGTAATGTATGTAAATGTAAACAATTAGTCGAAGGAGCTGGTAAACGGTATATACCTGTAGGCGATGTTGTGACGGAGAAGGGCGCGCGTACGTTCGCCAGGTCATTAATCGACGGTCGACTCTCGAGCGGCGCACATTCGTGCGTGCACCTCGCTCCTCGAAGGTTCGGCTATCGCGTTAACGGTTACTTCTTTCTTGTGACACGAAGAAAGAGGATCGGCGGCCCCTTGGAGCGAGCCCGGTTGTTTCTTAGACTGTGAAAGGCCGCTTTACCGTTCCCGTGGTTCGACGAGGGAAACGTTTCCGGTGCGAGCCAACAGCTGTCATCCAACGGGAAGGAATATTGTTTCCAGTGGAACGAAACCGGTGATGTTGCGCGAATCTCAGTGAATATCGTGCGCACGTTTAATAACTTCGGTATCGTACGATTAAATAGATCTGTGCCAAGGGGAGATATATGAATGGTGAAGTGACGTAAATATCGCGAGGATCCTTCGTATCCCCAAGGAGAATTAACAACTGGAATAGAGGTAAGTGTCCTGAGAAATTATTACTAGAGTTGTTGATAGTGACCTCTTGCAATCTGAATTTCTTTTCTGATAACTCTTTCATTTTGTGTGTGTGTGTTTCTTTTAAACGTGCTTTGGAAGATAGCGTCTTGAATAATTATATTGAAAATGGGTTTCAAGCACTCTAATACTTATAGAACTTTTAACTGAAAAATAACAAAAATTTTAATAGATATCGACGCGTAGATTCAAATTATCAAATAATTAACCAAAATGAACTTACCTGCCCAACTCTGATGTTAATCAGTTCGAGCATCCTGGTTACACGGTTCCAGTGCGATTCAAATAGGTCAGGCTTGAAAGGAGCAAACTTTCCGATTCCACAAGGTGTTGCATCTAGAATCGAACTGCAATTAATGTCACTGCTAAGTAGCTTCTAAATAAATAAATTCACGTCTGGACGCGTGATTCGTCTTCGTGGAACGACTCTCCGCATTCTTTGCCGGTCAAAACTTCCAGTCTCTCAAACCTTTAACCGCTCAAGCAATGCGCGCCGTTGTGAGACTTGTTTCGCGCGTATTTTTCGATTTCCAAGCGCGTAAACATGACCGTGTAGCGTAGAAGCGATTTAGTTCGAACGCAATTTTATTCAAATAATATGTAACGAATCTAATGTTTTCTCCATTGAATAGTTGAATAGTTTCTTTCTTTCTTGAGAGTTCAATTCCGTAATTGAAATTCAAATTCAGAATTTCACAAGTTGGAAGTAAAAAGGTGCCCGTGCTTCGTTAGTTACTTGAGATTTTTTATGTAAAGGTAGCTATGCATTGTTCTTACCTTCGAAGCGACTTTCTCCTTCGAGAGCGAAGTATTTGTTAAATGTAACACAGAAACTACACTGTGGAGCATAACTGTAGCATCACCCATATTTTTAATGAAAGAGGATTAATTATACAAGTTGAAATGATACGATAAGTAACGAGATTTATTTGGTCGGAAAATTCATCTGAAATAATTCAAGGACTTCTCAATCTCGTATGTATGATATATTCTATTTTGCCACAATAAAAACACAAATGAGAAATAACTAATACCACACATGCGAAGACATAGGTGACGATATATTTTATACTCGTTTCATATTTCATAAACATATAATATATATAAATATAAGCTATATATGAAATGTAATTATATAAAACATTTATAATTTATTATAATGTTATATTTTTTATATATTATATACATTCCAAATGGTGCCTGTGGTGGGAATGAAAGCGTCGAGCGCATTTACCCTAAGGAGCTGCAGAGATATCCTTCGCAAGACGGAAAACAATCGCGAGTTTCGTAACGAAAATAAGCCGTGGTTGCTCGTAATCGAAATCGACACCAGTGGAAGACGCACAGCGTTATTTTCTATCCGCAAGCTACCCTTGAAATTCGATTGTCCACGCGTGGGAGCCGAGGAAAAAAAAGGACACGCGACACGTTATGCGAGGCATAGTACACGGTTCATTGACAGTCGCTAGACCCGTGTATAGAGAAGGCGACAGCAACTTTATTCGATGGAATCCAGATTTAAACTAGTTACCCTTGAATGCTACCTCGAAAGAGTGGTTTCGGGTGCAGCCAAATTCCTTGAGAACAGGTTAAAGATAAAAATATCCCTTGTTCGTCGAACCTTCGTTTTCAGAATTCAGTTTACAAAAGATTACAAGATTTACAAAATCTATAAGTAGATATTTACAAAAATTTGTTTATCAAATTAAATACCGAAGTGATTCGACCCCAATATTTCACTCGATAGTTCGATCGACAGTTTGATTGTCCAGTTGTATTTTTGGAACTTTACCGTTTAATTTTCTGATGAACAAGATGGTTTCAGTTTAATTTGAGATTCCAGGAGTTAACATGGGTTTGTATGCGTGTAAGGTGGCTTAGAATGTAAGTGAGAGCTTGGTTAACCTTCTGGAAAATTGCATGAATGGCGGTGTCATCAGTGTATAAGGCTAGTTTGGTCTTGGGTGATTTTGGTATGTCGTGTGTGTATATGATGCGGAGAATAGGTCTGTTCGCGGAGGTCAGGAACAAGGATCGTAATTATGCACGATCTCCAACCTTGATTGGATACTAGTGACCACTGATGAGGGTTCGTTTTCTAACGGAACTATTTAGTGGCTCGGGATCCTTTCCGTTACCCAATTTATCGGAATCGCGTACTTGATCCTCTTATTCGATTTCAATCTTAATTATTGTAAGGATTTTTACTCTCATGTACTTTCTAAAATGCTGCCCATAAAATATCGACTGTTTGTTCAACCGGTTACCACGATTATTGCAACAACCTCGATTATAGCATGAAAAACCTCTTTCGCTGCATGGTGTTGACAAGTTGATGAAATGGTCATTAAAATATATATAAAGTTGAGGGTAGTGGTGAAGGTACAGGACGATTTCTTATTCGATCGATTGCCTCGCTTATTGCAGCAACCTCGATTATTGCAGAACTCTCGGTCCCCGTTTCCTGCAATTATCGAGGCTCTACACTTTGGTCGATCGACTGATTAGCGAAAGGGACGGAGTGACTTTCGTGCAACGAAACGAAAAGCGACTGAATCTTGTCATTTGATCTCTTCGTCCTTGCTCGATAACCGTGCCCTCGTGTAGAGCACGTAGAAGCATCACGGAGAACCGGTAATGACGTGAAAGTGCATCCAGGAGTGAAGGAGCGAGGTAGCGAGCAGGTCTCCCGTTCCCCTGCCAGTCTCGCACCGCGCAGGACAATCTCTCGCCTCGAACTCCGCTCAGACTTTGCCAGAGAAATTGTTCTTCCACAGCCACGGCGATTAAACTCTGTTTATCTGGTCGAACGCCTCGCCCATTTCTGCCCCCTTCCTTCTTTTGCGCACCTGTCGCTCGCGAACTGTCAGGTCACTCGTAAATTGTATACAGCAGATTGTATACTTGCTATAAAATAGACAAGTGCCAGGCTCCGAATATTAAAACAATTAAAAATACTGCATTTATGCTATAAATGAAATCGTTTCATTTCTTTTTATTTTGGTATTAGAGTAACTGCCATTTTAATTGTCCATGAAATTAGAGAAATTGAAAGTTTCATGTATCAATAAAACATAGTAAGTTAAACGATGCATTAAGGTAGTTTCAACTGTTTATATGGTAAATCAACTGATTTTCTGTTTTATGGATATATAATTTACCAGAAAAATATTATCGATTTGGGTCCTGTTGAAGGTGAACGAACAATATTTAAACATTAAAGAGGACCATCGATTTCAATAGTCGAAACGTCTCGCAATTGAAATGCTTGGAATGACATTATCCAGTACCTATTTACCAAGAAACCCTTGCAATTATCTTTCTCTTACTGTTTATACAACAACCACAACGATTTATACCCAATTCTGACTCGTGCAATTAAATAGATGAAATGTAGATAGAGACTAGCTGAGCGGAAGTACGGTATGAATATGAAACTATGCAGCGTTGGAAACTTACAAATATGCGAATATGCAATATCGAAACCATTTTACTTACAGGAAGAAAGCGCTGATTGTATCTTTATTGTGCACAGGTGTCGCGACACCAGGTTTGGGCTTGAACGAGGCAGAAGTACATGGAACTAATCCCGTTGGACAAAGTTGTTTTTCTCTATCGAGACGAGGGAAATTATCAGAGATAACGGGTGCGTTTGTCGAAAGGAAGTTCAGGTAAGCGATGGTGTTCGTGCGCCTGCACGCGGCAAATCTACCCAAGGATCGTTGATGGAGCTGATAGAAAACGTTTCAACGGCTGGAAGATGACCGTCGCGATGGATCACAAACGGAAGAGCTCGTGGGACTCGAAGGTGAGTCGAATGTGGCGCACTTTCCCCTTGTATGCGCTTTCCTCGCTATCTTGCCGCTCGCGTGGTTAATTAACTAGTCGGTCTCCGTGTGAAATCAGACGCGATGGAAAACGTAAAATCGAAGGCAAATGATGTCTGTCGACAGACGTGCATTGTGTCTAACGAAAGTGTAACGTCAAAGGGGAGACGTTTCTTAGGCGATCCTTCAGTGCGATAAAAACTTTCTGAATTCCGTAGATCAAGGTTTCTCAGACTGCAGTTTATGGGGATTGATGGGGAGGAATTGATTGGACTGAAATAGGATAGTGTTATTAGTAGAGTCTAACTCTTCCACCGATCTTAACTCTAAACGACTCTAGGTACTATATTCTAAAATAAAAAGGTATAGTATTATTAGTAGATTCTAACTCTTCCACCGACCTTAGTTCTTAGCGATTAGGTACTATATTCTACAACAAAAAGGAGTAGTATTATTAGTAGATTCCAACTCTTCCACCAACCTTAGCTCTTAAGGAAGGACGTGGGAATTTAAAGATGAATGACAGCAACCAACTCCATCCAACGCGAACCCTATCCATTTCGAGGACGTTTCGGTGATTCGAAATAATCCTACCGCGTCGTTTGCCCGGAGACGCGCTGACCTGGTTCTCCATTGACCCCGTATGGCACACGATGCCGAATACCTACGCACCTCGACGGAGAACTAGGTTGGCTGGAATAAAGAACGATGCGTTAGCTGGGTTGGGTTCGCCTGGGTTGGGCACGTCGTCATCTGCTCTCTTCTCGATACCGTTACCTCGGCAACTAGCGGCCAATCACGCGATTGGCATTCCGCTCAAATATCTGAATGACATTTATCACGTGCTTTTCTCGACTGTTCTTGTCGAAGTCGAAGCGAGCATGAACTCCGTGCTCGCCTTCTAACGCGAACTCGAGCCTGGCAACCGACTTTCCTGGCCATGTCGCGTGCAGACTTCGACGCCAGCCTGTAATTTCGCTGAGTTGAACAGTTTCCAGAGCTATACCGTTGCGAGATAAATGAGAGTGGACTGTGCAGCGCGGAGGGAATTTCTGTTAATCGGAGAAAACGATCATCGGGTTTAAGGATAAGCGCCGTGGCGATAACAGGCGGGCGTTAGACCCTCGTGCACGAGTATTAGGATATTTATCGACCAAGCAAGATACCTAGAACGTTGAAAAATTGTTTAAAGACTCGAAGGTGCGTTCATTTAACTTTATACGTTGTAGAGGGAAGGGTGGTGGATAGAACAACTCGAGGAATACGGTATTTTATTTTATTTTATTTTTCTTTGACCGTCGAGAAATGGGTTCAAAGAAATGTTTATATTCGTTGAATCAATTTTTTCTTAAATATCAGCTTATGGGGAATGATGAGATGAAACTTTTTTATGTTTACAATTTATTCAATAGGTCGCTTAGTTTCGAAAATAAAAATTGAATTTCAGAAAAAAGGTCTTCTAATTTTTCAATTTTTATCCCCGAAACTAAACGTCCTCTGAATAAATTGTAAATATAAAAAAGTTTCGTTTTGTCGGTCTCGATAAAGTGATATTTTTTCTAATGTAAATATTGCTCGCGGTGGTTCAGTGATATTCAAACGAGGTTGCTGGTCGAGGGAGATAATCTTGGTGCTCCTTGAACCAAGACTGAACTTTTCTACCCGTACGCATAGATATCAATTCTCAGGCATTGCGGTCGACGTATCGTAGAGGTATCGGAACTAGTTATTGATATCGGTAAGATGGACTCGATAGTTCTTGTGGCATTCGTACAATCCAAGCATCAACTATCATCGACGTCGCAACAAGAAAATGGTGTCACTAACTCGGTGTCACAAAGTGGACGAATCAGGTCACTTGGCTAGAGCCTTGGTTTAGAAATGCCTCGAATTATCATCTTGGAAACTAGCATCAGCATCGAGGAACAATGTGTAAACCATAGTATTATATAAACCTGATTATTTAGAAGATCCAAGTATTCGTAGCTCCAAATAACGTAGCCGATAGAATACCTAGTAAAACAATTAAAATTTCACGTGTTTAAAACGTTCGATGTGGAAACTTCAATTTGAGTATAGATCTCTTGAAACTCGGTTTTTTCAGAAATAGACAGTGCCAGTCAGACATATTACCACCGACATATCGTAAACCTGACAAGTGGAAGACTCAATCTCCGAGGAACAAGATTAGGGACCTTAAGCAGAAGCCATAAATGGCACAGCCAAGCTAAGTGCAACCAGTACTCGTTGGATAGGCACTTAGATCTAGACTTGTTAAATCCACCAATAAAACGAAAAGAACTTTTCGAGCGACCTGATCGGTAATCTAATGTCGAACGTCGCGTTTAGAATGTCCTAACAGTTACGGGCGGGTGTGTTACGGTTTGCCGCTGTTCCTCATAGTTGGACGGCGCGGCACGCGCGTTTAGCGATAAACGATTGTATTTTAAAGCGGGCAGAACTCGTTCCTAGATGTCTGCTCTTTTGGAAAGGTGGTAGTCCAGTAGACGTTTGGAGTAACGGTAATAACGGTGAAGAAAGACACGAGGAACCGGGCGAGCCAATGGAACTGGGTAGATTCTTTACGCGGGTCGTTGACACCGTTTCTTCTTGCGATACGGACGTTCGACGTTCAATTCTTATCACGCGATTGGAAAAGTAATTCTTGGACGTCCACCGTTGCGATAAGACGGAGATGAAAGACTCCGATCCGTCCAAGATGAAAGGAATCGTCGATGGAAGCATCGGTTTCACGGTCTATTCTCTTACGAATCGACGATTGCCGTTCGATTCCATTCTACCGGAACCAGAATCATCGAACGGAACTCTCTCTATAACGAGAATCAGCAAGGAACTTTCACGAAAGCACCACCAATGGAAAGCACTTTTCTAGCGTGCCAAGTCTTGATTTTTCTCGGCCTTGAAGTCATTGACCGTGTCCATTAACGGAAGCGTTCTCTGGGCTACTACAACCAGCCCAACCGTGTTTTAATCACGCCGACCGATCTCGGCTAGTTTCGTCGTTTACTGACATTGAATTCTACTTTCCAACCCGATGCGTTCGGATTTAACGTGGCCTTTCTCGGCGCGTTGATGGCGGAAAAGGAGAGGAGGGTAGATTGACGATACTTGAATTGATTCATTCCTAAGCAAATTTAAAGCGATTTGTCTCGGGCGCCAAGATTTAATACAGTCGTGTAATATCTAGGTTATTATTTTCGTAATAAAAAGTGATATTGAATTTGTGGTTTAAAAATGAAAATTTACGGTCGTCTTTTGCAATAATTCGTGACTCAAAAGGATATAAAGTTATCCATTGAATATACCAATAGAAGCTAAAAGTGAATCGAGATTTCGATGGAGCGTTACGTAACCGAGCGCGATCAAGACACCAGGGGTGTCTTTGGCGAACAATGGCGCTGGTATATTGCGAAAGCCGAATGAAAGTTTGAGCACGAAAGCCTTTGTGTTCTTCCAACCTAGTTCGATAATAGTCTCCGCCGCGAGTTTTCGTAGGAAATGCTTGTTTAATGAACCGTGGTTGCGCAATATATGCTCGGTACCTCTGTCGATCGAGCGCGATAAATCACGAGAGAGACACATGGCTGCGAAATTATACCGCTGGAACGAAAATCTTTCCACGGACGGTAAAAGTAAATCTTTCTTCGGCCGTGCAACGCGTCCAAAAGGTCAAGAGAGCTCCATCTTTCCTCGCAAATGGAACGGCAACCGACGCGACGAAAGACGACCGATGATCCGCGACGAGAGAATGGGAATCGGTGACACGTTGAGATCTACACGGTACCAGCGATCGTGCTCGACAATCCCGTCACTGGATCCCTCGAGACATCTCGAGAGATTCTCCTGATCTAAGAAATAATTTTTATCTGAAGCGTTTTAGAATTTTGTTTGCTAATAAAACGTAAAGAGATCAGTTTTAGGGCTGCTCGGTACCTAAATTATTGATAATTTGTTGGATTTCGAGGAATTGTAAACTTGTAATTATATTGTCGACTATTTGATGGAAAAGTTATTTAAAAAAATCGACAAAGTGAATCTCGTGTATGGCGAGAAATTGAGGATCGTAACTTCGAAACAAATTGAACAAGACGATCACCGATTAATAACAAAAGTTTATACATACGAGCAAATAAACTTATTAAATTTCAAAAGTTTATGTAAAATATTTTAGCTGCAAAAAATATAACGAAATTTATCTCCAAAATCGGTAAAATAAAATAAGCTTCTTCCAAGCTCATTCGGAAAACTCTCTATACACATAAATAAACTTAAAGGTTGATAGGAAGCTTAACCGATCGGTAGAAGGTTGCCGATCCGCGGGTTCTCGTGTGGAGCGTGTGCCAAGCGTAACATTTGAACGAGGGCGTAGGCCTCTCAGTGCCGCATCGTGAATTCGCGCGAGTACACGCGAGTGCACGATAGTACACGCAAGAGGCGTGTCGGTGTTGGCGGTTTACGTGCACGTGCATTTGTGGCGGGATGATTACACAGACGCTTGCGCATTCAAATGGTCGAGTGCATGCAACTGGCGTGTCGGTGTTTTAGTGACTGGCAGTGCACGTGCATCGGTGGCGGGACTATTACACGGACGCTTGCACACACGGACGCTCATGTCACAAAAGATAAGCTCATTGTACCTGATGCTGAATGTGACAGCTCAACCCGCGTACTGTTCGGACTAACAGTGAGCGTACGGTACACGGTGTACCTGCCATCGTGAACCAGAAATTCGTATAGTTTTGACGCGGTGAAATTCAACGGCACCATTTTTTGTGAGGAATGATACACAGTTTGAAGAAACTATATTTTTTCTTTAATTTATAAGGTCGCATCTATCTGCTTGGATCATAAGCAACCATGTTAACCCTCTGCGGGTTGAATTTTTGTATTCTGCGAACAACTTGCAAGACATTTATTTTAATATTTTAAATTGACGATGCTGTTAATTTTCATTAATATCGTTACTGATTATTAGTCATTTTGTGAATTGACTAAAATTATTTGGCAAAGAGTAGATATACAGTCGAATAGGTTTCACGTGTATCGCACGGTCCGAGATGAATGCACGTTCGAAATCGCACGCAACTCGATCAGGCCTGATCGACCGCAGGGGACTCCAGGTTACGTAACGCATTATTTCGCGCGTTGCACCGATTACTATGCAATTCCAATCGTGAAACGGTTACCACGTAATTTTCAGATCTCCGTGATTCGTTTTTTAACTGCCCTCGAAACGTGTTTCGTTACGGTGTACGAACTGGGATAAACGTTCCAATTGTCGACACACTCTTAGGCAATCAACACGCCATAAATAATATTCGAAAATTACGGATATTATATTTATTTATGTTGCGTGATAAAAATTACGTACTCCTTAAATTTAAACGACTGGCATACATAGATCAAGCGAAAATGTATCTTCTTACGTTTGTAATTGAATAAACGACAGAGCTGATGCCTGTGCGCGGCGAAACTAATTTTCATCAAGCGGTGATTGATGCTTGTAATTAACGGGCAAATGCAATTATTTGTCTGGAATTTCCGTGACGAAGTGATCATCGCGACAGAATGGATCGCTTTGATGGTATAATCTTCGTCGTTTCGTTTGGTCGGTAAGACGGAAATGCGGTGATTGTTAATACAAGTCGTGCCTCGCTGAGAAATCTCGGTAATGTCGACTCTTTCGTGGCTGGGCGAATCTGGCATGGAAAGGGGAAGAACACGGAGTTCCCAACGTTGGTCGGAGAAACAGAGGAGGCATTTAGAAATATATCGTATACTTTGATCGATGCTTCTTTCGTAATGCTGAACTTGCATTTAGAGGCCTTTTCAAGTTGGCTGGCTGAATTACCCGACTATTGTACAAGATAGGTGATATCGTTTAATTGCACAACTTACGTTGGTATTTCTTCTTCTTCAATAATTGATCAGGACTTGAGCAAAAATTGCGAGAACCTAAATTTAATGTCTCTTGATGTACATTTTTATTAACCCTTTCACTGCGGGACGATTCTTGCTGGAAATTCTAAGACGCGTAGAGGTGTGAATTTTTAAAAAATATCAATATATAGGGAATGATAAGATGGAACTTTTCTATATTTACAGTTTATTCGTGGGATGTTTGGTTTCGAAAATAAAAATTAAAAACTTGAAAGACCTTTTTCCTGAAATCTCGTAGTGGACCGATCCTGTCGCTGTTGCCTAACAGAAAAAAAAAACAAGAGATCGAATTTTTAAAAAATATCACCTTATAGAGAATGACAAAAGAAGCTTTTTTAAATTCGGATTTACCATGAGCTGGTTTCCAATACTTAAATTTTCTCCTTAACATCTTCTTAGCTGAAATGTCGTGTGTATATTTTTATACTTGCCAGTCATCGCAAATTTCTCTCCCAGAAATAATTGCGCGATGTCGTCTAACTAATGTTTCAAATTACTCTAATCTATACACTTCAAGCTTCGTTACATTTCCTCGAGCCACTTTCTCGCGACGCAGTAATAAATGAACACAAATTACCATTTCGTTTAGATGAATAATCGTTGGTTCTGTCGAAACTTTCCTTTTATAATTGAACCTAATAAAAAAAAGTAACAAAAATATAATTTCCATCAAGAGAACTCGCGCATTATTTAGATATTTCTTTGTAGATCTCGGTGAGCACAGTGAGTACCAGAAGATTTAGCCGTGCAGGGACACCGAGCTCGATTCTATCGTCGGACAGCGACATTCGCTTCACGAGGAAACTTGGCGGACAATATCGTTGCGGGTGTTGCGTCCTAGCTGCGTTTCTGCTCTTCCTTCTCTTCTCAGGGGTCTCCATATACCTCGGCTGTAAGTATGGCAGCACCTTTACATATTAGCTTTCAACGCGAAGTGGAACGTTTCAGAATTTATGATCATTACACAATTAACAGGCTGTGGATTTAACGGCATATGCTGATATAGGAATCATATGCTAAACATACGAGGAATACATTCGATAATTCAAATAAAGAATTCTACGTTTATCAGTATTTTTAAATAAAATATTATGAAAATAATAGAATTCTGAAGCCGGACATCGCAAATTTGTAAATGTCGTAAATATGTAGCGTACAAAATAAAATAATTTTCATAATTTGTTCATAACCAGGAATAGAATTTAAAGGTATTACGATTAAGAATAATTTTGTATATTTATCATTTTAACAATTCGAATTATCGAGCTTCGTTTGGAAAACCCCTCTACATTGTTCCCGCCACTGTGTTCTTATGTAAGAACACGTATATATCTTCTTTTTATATTTATGTTCCTACGAAGGCCTCTCGAAAACGTTTAACTTTAATGCTTCGAGGCTGTTCAACGCGCACGATCTTTAATTGCATTTCGTTCCTGGCGCTTTCTCCGCGAAACTTACGCGCCAGGCGTGCCATAAATGAAATTACGCCACGGTTAACCGACAATCGACGGCCCCGGTCTGGCAGGCACGAAATTATACACGAAATGCACCGCGATCGTTTCCCGAGACGAACGAGTTCACGGTGCCCGAATGTTTCATGAAGTGTGAAGTGTGATCGACGTCTTCCTTTGTTTCTGCGAGCGTGGTCTTCCACCGTGAACGCGTGCACTTCACCTTGAGATTGAAGAAAAAGTGCATCGCAAGAGCGCGGAATTGCTCTAACTTTTATTAAAACAACCTACAAAATGGAGCAAGCTATCGACGAGTTGACAAATGTTCTCGAGGACGTATACTAACGTTTTGCACTCGGATGCCCATTCTCGGAGGATATCGCAAGGCTAGCATCGCGAGATAAACTTACGCCGGTGCAACTTTTGGAAAAATTCTTATTTCTTCGAAGTTTTTTTCACGGAGCTGGCATGAAAAATCAAACCAAAAATATGATTGCCCCACTCCGCGATTTCACCCGCGTGGAATACTATTATTGTTCGCGACTTGATTTACAAATTTTTAGATTTCAAATCGAAAGCGTATTTTTATCAAAATAAAGCATAGCCTGTGTTACCCAGGGATAGTGAGCTTTCTGTTACTGAACATTTGTTTAAAAATCGGTTCGGTAGTTCCGGAGATTATTATTACGAATATCAGTACAGTGTATCGAGTTACGTAAAAAAATCCAGTATTAAGTCAGAAGAGAAGCAACAGCGAAGCCCTTTTTTAGAAAATCATTTACATTCACTCCTAAACATTGTATTTTTAAATTACATTCCACGTACAAAATTATTCGTGAAAATTGCTCGCGCAGTCTCGATATCTCCACTCTTTCGTACACGTAGAGCGACGAGGATGATGACGCGGGCCCATTGAGGTCTCTCAGCTCGCAAACATAACGGTTTGACCGAGTTACCGACTCTTGGAAGGAAACACGCTCTCGTATTGGTTTTAAGCATCATGCTCGCGTATGATCCAAACGCGTGTCGATTAAAGTATAGCGACGCGAGGATCGGTTCGTGATAAATACCAACGGAATTGGTTGGCTCTGGGAATTTTATAATTCGCGGTTTGCGAACAAAGAGAAGCAAAGGTCGAAGATGGTGCACGGTCGCGTTGGTCCAGCGAAGAGAGGCCTTGAAAGTAGCAGAGGTAACGGTCTGACCGAGTTGTCGAGCCATCGTGCCTGTGACCCCTCCAACGTGCGACCTTAAAGAGGGGATCCGTGTCCTTGGATCATTTCGATTCGTCATCGTACTAACCGAATTCTCCGTTGGAAAGTATTCTACGCTCGTAGAAATTCCAAATAGCTTATGCGAAGTTCCCGATACCATTGAGAATACAATTTATTATTACTGCCGTTTGTAATCATTACGCTGTGGATCTTTATGCGTTAAGATATTTAAAAATTAATACTCGAAAATGGCAGAGAAAAGATACCACATGTTGGAGAATTATAAAATATAATTTTCACATAAAAACATAACATTAAAACGCATCATTGTTTAAATAGGGTTAAAATACGAATTTGCATATTTGCACAGTCTGATCGTAACGCGAATAAAATATCGTGCACCATTTCTATGCAATACGAATTTGAATTTAACTCGAATAAAAATTTTCGGATAACCTTTCGTTCGTTTCGTCAAATAATTCACGTTGCGAAAGGGAAAACTAATGGTCCACTCGAATACTACTTTCATGTAGAAACGGTCCGTCGCGACGGTCTCTCGCGCGGTTAATCCGCAAGCCGCAAAAGATCGCTCGACCGTCCACAAGAAGTTGTATCGCGGATCGAAAAAGTACGATCTCTGCTGTGTAAAAATGATTGACCAATGGCATGGAGAAAGGTGAGCAGCGACTGACTAGTTCTAGGAGCTCGAGTGCTCCGGATTTTCTCTTCGCTGTATACGTTTATTGGCCCATCGAGTGCAGACAGTGTCGCGAAAGCAATTACACGAATGTCCGGCGACCAATCGTCCTTTTTAGTATCATAATTATTATATACACACACAAAAAAAAAAACAGTCTTTAGCATTCATTAACATTTAGAACGTTATCTTATCCCATGAGTGCATATAATTTGCATTCTAATAACGAAAGTTTAGTACGGATACTCAAATAAAATTGAAAGCTTATTACATAGAAATATTCTAGAATTGAAATACTAATATTTCTCTTTCAATAAAAATTACTAAATGTACTTTAAAATATATCTTATATATTCTCGAAGTTAAGAAAATTTTACGTAAATTCTTCTCTGTAAAAAAAAAAAGTATCTCCGTAAACATTTAATACTTGGCCTCTTGATGTGGTCTCCCCCCTTCAAGAACGAAGTCGAAGAAATTAATAGAGAACTTTGCGTCTCCATCTTGGCTTTTCACGTTTTTCTAACGTTTTCCGCGTTAATAACAAATGTTACTTATCTCGTCTCCCGATAACCTGTATTTATTATGCTTTCAGACACGTTCCTTACTTCGGACCCCCCAGGCGATCAGATCTTCTTGGCGACTTTCCGCGTTACCGAAGGAGACTCGTTCGCCACGGAGCTGGCAGATCCCTCTACCGAAGCGTTTCGAATACGATCTCGGGAGTATCGCGATCGGTTGAATCTTATCTTTCGTCGCAGCTGGCTGAAGATCTCCTTCATTGCCGCGGAAGTTTTAGCACTCGATGGGTAAGTGCTCGGAAAATTAACGGCGACAGGATAAGAACGGTGGAATCTCTCGCAGGAGATATACCGTTGAAAGTTGAGCTATCTCTTCTTCGAATGAATCGCGAGAGAAATCCCTTCGAGTCCACCGTCGACATTGAAACTGCTTTCTCGCGATTTCACGATACGTGTCCTTTTAACCGTGACACGGTCATTTGATTCGCTGTGGTTACTCGCGGGGAACATCTTCCAAGTGTCTCACGATTCCGATCGAACTTGGCGGGTTTCTAAAGCGGCCAAAAAATGAGAACACGTGTTTTTATTAAGGGCAACTTTTATGGTAATTCGAGTTCTCAACTTGGGAAATTAAATTTCTTGGAATATTAAATCTTGATCTTTCTTTATTTTTTTTTATGGGTGTAGTACCTCGCGCGTACTTGCACATCCAGGAATTTTAGAGATAACATTGAAACACTGAAACCTTGAAAAATAATTTTACCCCTGAATCTCGCAAATCTGCAAAATTTCATAAAAATTGGAACCATTCTTTGATTGTTGCTTGTCCTAAATCATCTATTTTCTCCGCTCTCATAAAACAGAAGCAACTTATTGATCGTTGCCTGTGCAGATTGGAGGCTGGAGACTTGGTCGTGCACTTCGACATTCGTTTCGATCCACGGTTCCAAACCATCACGACCGCCGACGTAGTCGACATTCTCTCGCGGGAAATAAATCCCGAAACCTCTAAATACTTGACGAATCTGACGATAGACTCCGCGAGTCTGGAGGTTCAAGAGAGCATAAAAGCACTGAACGCTCAGGTCAGCTTGCAAACCACCGTTTCGACGCCACCGCCGACAACGGCTGCACCGCCTCCTAGAAGATGCAGCAACGTGGATCTCTCCTACTGCAAACACCTGCCTTACAACGTCACGTCTTATCCAAATATTCTCGGACACCGTTCCTTGGTCGACGTGGAAGAGGACGTCATCGCATTCAGGTTCGTGCTGGAATTTCTTGAACCTGACTTTCGAGTAAACAAAATTCAATGCCATTCTCTCCGATAAGCATTCTGTCAACGTTTTCAGCCAGACGATGCGTGCTTTTCTTGGAACCAGAGAAGTTTAGACAGATCGCGAATGTTTACGTAGAATTATATTTTCACAGATACAGAAAAAGAAGTATGCCTTATTTTCTAAACGGTGTAACGTGTATATTCATGTTTTATATATTTTTCCATTTTTGCACATTTTAATGAATTGATTCATATTTTCATTCGAAATACACGCTTAAACATCCGCAGGCTAGTAATCAGATAACGTTAACCAAAAATGAGTCCTGGATGAGGAATGTTCCTGATTGAAATTCCTTTATCAACAATTATTATTCATTTACTACTCGTTCGTTACTTTATACACAAAAATACGTGTCTAATATTTTTCAATGCCTAAGAAATCAATTCTTATTGGACAATTTTGTCATTGAACGGAATGTAACAGGACTTGGTCCCGCAACCGACCACTCACGTTTACTCTTCTACAGAAAACTGATTATACATACGTATATGCGTTGTAACATTGAAACGAATTCATTAAGAAATTCAACCCGGATGAGAACTTGTTTGACCAGGTGTACATTTCACGTACCTATGTTATTCGACAGGGAACTAGTGGACGCGGAATGTTACCGATTGGCCTACGATTTTGTGTGCCAAGTTCTGCAGCCGGCGTGCGCGCCAAGTCAACCGGAAGACCTGCTGCAGTTACCGTGCCGAAGCTTCTGTCGAGAATTCTGGAACGGATGCGGCAGCCGACTTCCGGATAGAATCAAGAGGTTGTTGGACTGCTCTCATTTCCCTGAGTACGCGGACCAAGGTGGCTGCAGAGCGAAACCAGGTGAACAATCATTACTTTCCGCTAGAGATGGGCAATGTATTTTTGTCTACTCGAAAGAATATTTGATCAACGATCGGAAAATAATATCATTTAATGGATTCTTCTATTCTTCAATCAGATGTAAAGTCAACGCTTTCTAAAATCGTTAAAAATCCTTCGAGAAGGATTCTGATCATTCCATTCAAATTACTACTCCAAATACGGACCGATTTCGCGTGGAATGCTCCCATGACGAGCTATGCGGAAACGATAAATACTATTTGTATCCAGTCGTGGATGGTTCTGAGTTGTAATTACCGAGCAAACTTTGTCGTAGGATGCGTGCAGGCGCTTCAAGCGAATGCATTGTCGCCGAGGATTTGCGACGGCGTGATCGACTGCCCTGACCTTTCCGACGAGAAAAATTGCGCTTATTGTCGCGACGGTTATATGCACTGCGGCGTAGGCAGAACGTGCATTCCTCGAAGCAAGAGATGCGATGGAAAAATGGACTGTACGAACGGCAGCGACGAAAAGGATTGCCGTAAGTATGCCCGAGGGCTGGTTAAACTTGATTTTTGCATAGCTGTCCCACACAATGATGAATGTAACCGCAGTTATTGGCGATTTATTTGATATTTCTGTCGGGATTTAAGAAAATTCACACATTATAAAAAATGCACGAATAATGTGAACTATTTAAAAAAATAAATGTCATATAAGAGAAGCTTCCGAACCTGAAAATTCTGATTTAAATAAAACTTTGTGCGAATGTAATATTTTGAAAAATGTTATCACATTTTCACTGTACATCAACTTTGAAAGTGTTTATTGTATTTTTTTGAAGTAATTCAGACTTAGCAATCAGGATTTTTAAAAACTCTCTATTCTCACCTTTTACATTGTTCAGTGTCGTTGGCTCCAAGCCTTCGGTCCATGAAATCTCAACCATCGGACACTCCGCACGCTGTGAAGTACAATAGCGAAGGTTTCGTGGTGTTCAATGAGAAAGGTACCGTTGGAAAGCTTTGCACCGCGAACTTAAACGCGACGCTGCCAGGAACTGAAATGGAAACCGTTCTTCAGACTGCTGCCAGCTCTTTGTGCAACTTATTGACGTACACGTGAGTATCGACTTTCCGGAGCAAACCAAAGCACACGAATTACGTTATTTTAACATTACCTGCACAGAGGGGTTAAGTCCGTGGAAATAAGGATCGACGACGAGGAGGACGTGCAATATGTACACATGGAGGATCCGTCTGCCACGGAAATCACATTCGTCAGGGCACCCTGTCCTAGCAAAGAAGTTATGTACGTCCGTTGCTCCGAACTCGGTATGAGAAAACCTTGTGAGACTAAAATTTCCAATGTTTGCAATCTTTTAATTCGTTAATTACGATTTATGTTTAGAATGTGGCGTGCAATCTCTACGCACGAAGGGCGGCACGCGGGGCCTCAGCAAGATGGCGGAGCCCGGTGACTGGCCCTGGCACGTGGCTCTGTTCAAAGAAGAGGTGCACGTATGCGATGCTACTTTAATCGCTGAAAATTGGTTGATCACCACAGCGTCCTGCTTTCAAGGGTGAGTTTCTGTATTTTCTGCATGTTAACTTAGTACTTAAACTTAGTTACTCCTTAATGAAATAAATCAAAAGTAAAGGAGTAAAGGAATAAAGAATTCTCTAACATTTCTACAGTGTGCGTATTATGAATATATGTATTTATTCCTCGTGATTTTAGTCAGTCCAAAGCAGAATGGTCCGCCAGAATGGGCACCGTTCGACTCTCGAGCACGTCGCCGTGGCAACAAGAACGCAGAATAGTTGGAATGACCAAATCACCCGTAGAAGGGAGCACTACCGTTTTATTGAAGTTGGATCGACCTTTGACCACGTTTTCCGATTTCGTCAGGCCAGTCTGCCTACCCTCGAACGATGATCCACCCGCAAACGCGTCTCACTGCAACACTTTGGGATGGGCAAGAAATCGTAAGGGTTAATCGCTGAATTTCAAATTAATTCAACTATTAAGTCATTTTTAGGAACATTTCTTTTTCAGTTTCTTTCATATTTAACCCACGTGAAAATGAATGACGAACTCATGGAGTTCTATTTATTATTGGGTTACTATTTTGATAATAGTAAAGAATGCAGTAACTACCAAAAAATATATAAAAGATTAAAATGTAAATGCGTATAATAATGTAGAATTGAAGTAAAAGCTTTATTACTTTATACAAGCATAGAAAACTCTAGCAAACAGATTTTTAATTAGGCCATTTGTTTTCGACAAAAAGTTGTTGAACATATAGATTTTTACGTATCTCGGGTCACCAAGGCTTTGTTATATAAGAATATAATTATACATGTCGTTTCCGCGCGTGCAACATGCTGAATCGACCTTAAAGGGATCCTAGGTCGTAACAGCTTGCACAATCTCGACGGCGACGGCGACTTTCTCAAATCGAGACAAATATCCTTGTAGCTGGTATAAATAGCTACTAAGCGCGAAGATTAATGGAAAATACAATTTCTCGATGCAACTTTGTACATTATTTACAGAATCGCTCGGAAATCGAGAAAGACTGGGATTATTAACCCTTAAGACTTCTTGTGCATTACGCAATATTTTTGGGACAAACAGCAATATTACAGTGTTTTGTTCTCAATCTGTTAGTAAACTCATTGATAAGGTTTATTTAGCATACTGTAAACCAGTACTTATTAGTCTGAAATTAGTTTTCCTTAACCCTAACTCTGGATATCTAAATCTGGTTTTATCTAAAGTTTCAAGTTGACTAACGATATTACAACTGTTATCTAATAATCGAGTTTGACTTAACGAAACGATCACAGTTTTTACAAGAAATACGTAACTCGAATGAAACCTCTTACGAAGCAATTTTGTTTCATCAGGCGATCTGCTGCAGAGGGTACAGCTGAGGCGCAGCGCGATGGAGAAATGCGAAAATATTAGTATAGCGTCTGTGAATAGTATCTGCACGGAACCTGCCTATTCAACCGACGATTGCAACGTAAGTAGACTCTGAAAGACGTGCTCGGAATGTCTTAACACTTCCTTTAATGTTTAATAATATTTTCATAGAACTCTTAATACTACTTACGTTGTATTTAAAATAGCACTATTCGGTACTTTAAAAAGTACTTTTTACTTTTTTATTTTTTAGAGACCAAAAATGTAACACATAAATTTTTCATTCTTACATGTTTCTATCCTTAAACTTGAGACTAAAATATTATTGTTCTCATTTTTTTGTATACATATATTAAATTTTCTACAGTATAGCTTTAAAGTGATCAAGTGGTAGCAGCACACAAGTAACATCATCTGATAGTATTTATTATCTTTCTCAGTAAGTGCGCGCGCCGGAAGTGTGTAATTATTGTTTACTGTCTCCAGGAGGAAGAGGTTGCGGGAAGTCCTATGTTGTGTCTTCAGTCAGACGGTCGCAGATGGGCTCTGACTGGCGTTGGTAGCTGGCGTATAGCTTGCTCGAAAGTCGGCGTCGAGAGGCCACGACTTTACGATAAAGTTTCGTCGAATATCGATTGGATAAAGTCGACCATCGTGTGATTATTTTAGGCGAAACACTGTTTCGCGAATCTACTAAATCCACGACGATAAGTCGTCGGGCCGATCAGTACTGAGATCAAGATTGTGACACGCGCAATAGGATTTGCAATGTGTACGGTAGTGCCTCGCTTGGAGACGAAAAGTCGTGTCCACTGTTCGCCTTGAATCGAGGGTCGGTAAGGAATTTTATTTTGAGCCAAACACGCGTGAACTTCAAAGCAATGGACGTCATGTGCGTCATGCGTATGTTACATTAACGCTAACGTAACATAAATTTTTTTCGTCTTTTTCAATGTCGATGATAGTATCATTAATGGGTAGACGAGTTCTCTTGCCGAGAAGGACTCTAAACACGACCTTACTCGAAGACATTTATACATATTTGAAACATATTCACATACATATTCAGAGACGTGTTACTGTATACTACAGAATAATTCGAATTAACTTAATTTTATGTTCATTCTCAGAGATGAAATGAAACAAAATACAAAGATTTTTCATTATTTCTTCACGAATTCCTCGTGTATGAAAAACTTTTTGGCGATGTTGAGTCCAAACGCGATTTTATTCTGGAGTTTGTAGCGATTTTATTCGGGACTTTTATAAAATTATAACAGAAAAAGATCGTCATAATTTAAGTTTCATTAGAAGATGAAATTCAGCTAACATTAGTCGAAGAAAAGAAGAATAGTGGTGGAGATGACCTCGCGCCTCGTCGACGGGGAAGACGCTCAGTTCTTGAAGCGAGAGGACTACTGTATCATACTGTACTGTACCATGATCGTTTTTTATGCAATTGTGAATCATCGTACGGTTTCTCTGTTGATATTTTTCGGCGTAGAATACTCGCTCACGTGATCGTCAAGTATGCTAAACATTGTAAATTAGCGCCTCGAGCGCGTCTCGTTACCGTGGCATATAGTGTTTATTTTGATTCGCGCGAATCGAACGTAATGTAAAGTTTGCCGTACACTCATTGTTGTATCATTATTCGTATAATATATACATATATACATACGTTAGAGCGTTGTACAGAGAAGTGATTCATTAAAGCCTGAACGACTGAGCATTGTAGTGATTTATTTCCGTGCGTTGCGGGGATGTCGATAAGCTATCGAGTTTACAGGGTAATAAAATTAAGATACAAGGAACGAACTTTTTCTAGATCGATGCATTATTCTTCTTACAATGGGACCTCGATTATCTTAAGGTATACAACTATGCTATTACAATTAACAGTAATCCAGTAAAATTTTCAATGTATTTTATTTTCAAGAAATCTACCAAAGGTGAAAATGACAAGTAGTCGATACATCGAGGACAACAATTTTATTCAAACGTAATCAAGCATTACGAAGAATAACATACATAAATAAATGTTTATTCAGACTACGATATGGAATTTGATAAATGAATAATGGTGTTACTTTGCATAGATAACAAATTACTGAAATACAAACGGATAGATAATTGTGTTACGTGGATGAATTATGATTCTACGCGACAACACTACTTTTGTATTCGATCGTGTTCGCATTCACCATCGTTATATAAGTAAAGATTAATTGCAAGTTCAGATTCACTCTACGACAGCGAACGTACATGATGGTGGCACATTGCGAATACTTACCTTCGGTGGTGTTGCGAAGGACGTACTGCGCAGAGTCCGGTAGGGATGGTGGGAGGTTTCGAGCAGGGTTACTTAATAAATGCTCAACACTTGGGTACAATTGCGTGCCAGCCGTTGGTTCGGCAAAATCTCTGGCACAACGTTCGATCAAGTGTAAACATCGCTGTGAATACGGAGCCGGCTCGTTGGAATCAAGGACATGGTAAGAATATTTTATACAAACTTCCACGGTCCGCTCATTTCGACCAA
The DNA here is from genome assembly GCF_026283585.1 of Hylaeus volcanicus. Classification (NCBI taxonomy): domain Eukaryota; kingdom Metazoa; phylum Arthropoda; class Insecta; order Hymenoptera; family Colletidae; genus Hylaeus; species Hylaeus volcanicus. Next base: position 25,878,671 of record NC_071979.1, read on the forward strand.
CTCGCGCGCCTAACGTTACGTAATCGCGTGGCAGCATTCTTTCGCCGAGATTTCGAAGGGTGTTGTGTGTCGGGTTAACAGAAACCGTAACCCAACACTTTCATCTTCGTCGCGAGCACACTTTGAAACGATGTCTCTATTATTATTACCTCGACAACACGCGAGCAATCGGGCCACGGTAACCGCCCCTCTTACCGGGAAACCGCAGAATCCTAATACGTCATCCTTGATAGACACCGGTGACATTGTCACAGAGATGGGTAGAATTTTATTCGAACAGTAGACCACGAGCGGAAACTTTGCATGCGCGAAGAAACTCGGTAACTGTTACTCGGTTAATGTGAAACTTATCTCCATTATGTAATTGTGTTTGTAATTTTCTCGTATCTATTTATGCGTCCGACGAAACGTACACTCTAATCTGAGGAGGGGAGATGTTAGCAAACGAGCAAGAAAAAAAAGGGAAGAAGGAATGTGCACGTGGTGGGCCAAGTAAGCGCAAGAAGCCATAAATTCGTTACCGGTGCATTTAGAAAAAATGTCGAAGGGAGAAGACTAATGGTTTGAAGAATACTATACCTGTAGGATCGTATTTTTTTTTTTAATGGAAATGCATATTTTGTTGGCATAGATTGAATCCTGTCGTTATTTTACATTAAAAAAGTATAAAAAGTGGTAAAGAAATGATTAGTTCGCGAGATAGTTTAAATAATTTTCTGTAACGAAGAAGATGCTAAAAAATATTGACAATCCGCAATTACATGTAAAATAAAAATTCTTTTCACCGTTCTAAGTCCAACCTTTTGTTAATTATTCGTTAGCAAAATGAACATTCTACCCATCTCTGTCTCGTAGACGACAAGTCCCCCGTTTCTTTTCAATTATACAACGATCATGAACATTCGATCAGTCGCTGCTCCGATTGATTCGTTCTACTCCATGCGTTACTAAACCGGTTCCCGTACGGGAATCGTCTGCGAAGGGATCGAAAGGAACGGATCTCTCGGACGTGGCGCGAATCGAGAACGTCCAAGATCATCCGATCGACCTGTTCAGGATATGGCACGACGAGGTACGAAGATACAAACCGAGGGAGCCGGATGTCTGTTGCTTGGCGACTGTTTCAAAGTCGGTGCACGATCGATCGTTACTTTGAATGCACGGGCTGCTGGGACTCTAACGAAAGGACCTTTCTTTCAGAGACTGCGAGGTGTCCGCGAGGAACGTCGTTCTTCGAGAGTTCGATAACGACGGCTTTGTCATCGTGACGGACAGCCGTAGCAAGAAATCCGATAATATAGTAAGATAACAACGAAGACCTCTGTTTGTCGATCTTAACACAGGCGTCGTTTAGTGTAAAACGTACACGTTTCCTGGTTTTGAGTCATCTTCACGCTTACGATTATTAAAATAACGATCTGTCATTTACACGCTTCGGTGTATATAGCGTATGGTGCTAAAACTGTTTTAGATGAATATATTTCAAGCATTTTTTTTTAACTGTACATGCAACGAAACAGATCACTATTATCAATATTATAAAATAAACAGAAAGACTCTTTCACTGTCAGCTTGCACTGTTTCAGGAAAACGTCCCTCAGGTGGCCATGTGTTACCTGTGGTGTCACGTGAACGACAAGGAGCAGAATATCGCCAGACAGGTGAGTTATAAACTCGAATGTCTATCGATCGTTCGTAACGCTCTGCAACTGGTGCCGTAGGTCAGGGTGGAAGGGACCATGAAGAGGTTGGAGAAGGGAGATTTCCAGCATTTGTACAACAGGGAGCCGTTGTTCTGTAAAATTCGTTCACACTTGTGCCATCAAGGACGAGAAGTGAATTGGGAGGAGCACAAGCAACGACACGACGAGATATTAGATTCGGTTCGAAGAAACGAAACCACTTTACCGATGCCGGATCATTTGTACGTGAATTTCAATTGCGACGACGACGAAATGAATTCGAATTGACTGGATTTAAATAATATTTCAGCGTTGGCTACAAGTTATACCCGACGATGATGGAATTTTATTATGCGAGGGATCACCTCATAGGCGATCGAATAATGTACCGGAAGGATGAGTCGAATGGTTCGTGGGAACATCATCGCATAGCTGCATAGGGTACACTGTACACGTACACGATCAATAATAAAGGTCTTCCAAAAATTTTATTCGTTCCTAAAGGGGGTTTCTGCTTTGTTTGGTCAGAAAATAAGTAATATTCTTTACGGGCATGTAAAACAAAAATGACGGCGAGGATTATCTGAAACACAACATTCTAAAAGATTCATAATCTACATGACTGTGTTTATTTTTAAAAATATGTGAAAGTAGAAACGTGAAAGTAGCTTTTAGTGTGGTCGAACACTCACTGTTTTCTGACCAGATATAGACAGAATTTTATTCGAATACCAGAAAGCGTATGAACACCGTGTATACTGTCTTATTCGTTAAGTTTATTCGAATGAATTGTTAGTGGTCTAACGTCGTACGAAAGTTGATTGTACATATAATTCAAGTTGTAATTTTGTATCGAAGAAGAAAACGCATTACAAGTTTATATTTTATCCGTTATTCGCTACTTTGGTGTAGATGGGCATTTTGCCATCTGAGCCATATACAAATAAAAGCAGTTTCAACTGTTTCTTTATTTTATGAATATAACATCAAAGTCAAGTTTTCTATAATAATCAAAGTCACCGATTCAATGAATAGTAACCCTGCACAGCACCTCCCCACTGGCAGCTCCAATTTTTGGTATATCTTAGGGACCATTCCCTCCATTTGTTCAGACCATGTGTAAAAGGAGATTCTCATGTAGTAATCGAGGTTCCACCGTTCTCTAATGTTTTACATTTCCGTTCAACTGTATAATAAATTGTATTAGGTTGTCCAGAATGTTCGTGCCAATTTTTAAGAAAACTTCAAAGGCACATTTGAATTGTAACGTATATTTATTGAATTACATAGGTACCATTTCGTTCCACAAACTTTCCACCTTTTAAGGGATGTACATATACATACATACGTACATGTTATTTGTTTTCAGTCATTTCGATATATTCAGACCTGCACTACCTATCAAAAATCAGCATTGACTTTCCAGACAACCCAATAAAAGAAAAGTTAGTCACAACAAGACCCCGATAGAATAAACAAAAATTAGTACTTAGGTGCAATACTTCCTCGATTGTCAACGTACCACACTGTGCGAGTAGAACGAAATTCAAACTCGACGAGTAACGTGAAATGGCGCGCATTCGACCAATGACATTCAATCTATGGAGCCACTGTGAGCCACGGGATCTGCGCGAAACTCTTCCGCGCACAGTGACCTAACCATTGGCTCTAACTGTCCGTATCCGTGACGTAGTGCGCAGGGCATCACGCGCAGCCATGTGGGAGCCTCAGGGAACCGAATGTCGATGCATAAAGCGTGTTTCTCGACCACGGTGTTAGCAGTGTCTGCCGGGTCGAGAGTGCGATCGAATCGTGGACCACCGTAAATCATTGAGAAAATGAACGACCACGCGACCGTGGTTCGTGGTTCCGCGAAAATCGCCTACCTCGTGCTCGAGGATGGCTCGGTTCTCCCGGGAAAATACTTTGGCGCGGAAAAACCGGTTGACGGTGAAGTCGGTAAGTGTTGGAAAACACGTGGTCGTCATTTTGGAGCGGACATACGCGGCCGTGCACGGCTCTCTTCTATAACAGAGCCGATAGTCGCGTTCCTCCAAACTTCGACGTTACGATTCTCGGCATCCGGTTCGATGAACCGAGACACACCGTGCGCCGAGACGCTGATCGAGTCCCACGCGATTATAACGATTCGTGACTTCCATGTACCTACATTCCTCGCATGCGTACCCACTGTGCGAAAAGCACGAAAGCGGAAATGGTGACGATTTCGTTCGATTAGTAGATAACAAAATAAACCGCATGTACGGCAATTGTAATACTGCACGGTACTTAGAATTGGCTTGTATAGCAATTTATTCGGAGCATTCACTCGATCGGACGGCTCCGTTTTTAGTTTCTTGTTTTTTTTTTTTTAAATAATTAATTCCATTATACGAATTCTAATTTTTATCTAACGGAGTAACTGAACTTACTCATTTTTCTTACCTTTCTACCGTCCGACATTTAGATCTATACAACGTAGGAATTTCACCTATGCCGGGATGGAAGTGTGTGCCGCTGGCAGGCCATCAACCGACCACGTGGGTTTGATGTACGAGTTTTATTTGCCGATTAGCGACTATTACGAGAGGCTCGTTTGATGCGTCTGCCAACGGTTCAGCAGGTCAATCTTGATATAATGTTGCACTTGTTAGCGATAAGCAACAATTTATTTAGAAATAATTAATTCCGATGAACGAATAAATGATAAGCTATTTGTCACTCGTTGATCGTGGAATGACAAATTGGAGTTTGATGTACAGGATGAAATTTTTCTCGACGAGAAAGTACTAGAAAAATTAAGAGATTCATTTTATATAATTTGGAAATAATTGCAAAGTAAATGATACTTTTCCGGCCTTGGAGCGAAAAACCGGGTTACATGACAGTCGAATAATTAGGATGATAAGAGTAGAATAATGCAATTTTACAATTCAGATTGATAGCTTTCATTGAACGAGTGACGACCAGAGGTAGTTTGCCTCTTTTTTTATTATTGAAAATTTTTATCTGCACAATAGTCTTCCCGCTCTCTGCTCCGCAGGAAGGCATAGATATCCGTGTCGTTGACAGCTGCGTTTGGTTACACTCCGCGGGTTATCTTTGTGTTTGTATTTGTATACAATAGACATCGCTCGACATCAACGGAACGTTTTCGAAGCTCGTAGAAAGATTACTAGACCTTTTTTTTTTCTTGTTTCTAAAAATAATGCAATACTTATCGTCAATTCAACCCAGTCTTATTATTCTTTTTAATCGCATTAAGTCTTTCTGGTTCGTAGACTACAATAAAAAAACGATTCCAGTATTTTTTTTCTGCTAATAGTACTATTCAGAAAGAGAATAGTAAAATCGAAAATAACTCAAATCTCCTCCGAAATTTCAACAATACATTCTTAAACATATTTACTAGCGAAAAATGGAGAAGAAAAAAATTGTTTTTTTCGGAAATGTCACATCGGAAAGACTCCTTAAGAATCTTATAAAATAATTAAAATCGTTAATCAGTTTGATCCATTTATCGACTCGCCGCGTGAAAATCGAGACGATAAACGGATTATTGAACAAGTTGTCGTTTTCGAGTTCGGAGCAGGTTCTTGTTTCGAGAAATCGCCAGTTGCTCGACGTCTAGCTTTCGATCGGACACAAACTCGATCGACCCGTTTCAGCGCCTTCGGATTTCCTTTGTATTTATGTTTTGGAAATTACGTAGAGCACGAACGGGCATTGTATACGTAACGAGTACATGCTGTTCCCACTGATGCATTTTTTACAGTGTTCCAGACCGGTATGGTGGGTTACCCGGAGTCTCTCACAGATCCTTCCTACCACGCTCAAATTCTAGTACTCACGTATCCGCTGATCGGAAATTATGGCGTGTTCGATGACGAACTGGACGAGCACAAAATACCATAGTAAGGCTCCAAAGCGTTCGACTATTAAACTGGAAATTTCGCGACATCGCTAAAGTCACAGTGACAAATTGCATGGTTATCTGATCGATCATTCCTGAGACATCCAGCAAAACAGATTCTAACATATGAACTATTCGATTGCACAAATCGATTAACTCCATGAAACAAAAAGTTGAGAAATGCGATGAAATAATGTACATTGTTTTTTTAAATTTTCCTTTATAATATAAATTCAAATAAACATTGTAGAGATATAATATCGTTAATCTTTGTTATTCGGAAAAGTTATTATAAATATAAAAAGATACGACTGTACCAAGTGCTTTGACACTGAAAATTACTGAGTCCGCCGTCAAATCGAATTTCTTGTCAAGTATCTATAGCTTTATCTCGTTTGTGGATTAAAGCAATCAGTTTTATAAATATTTAACGGTACTCTGTAATAGATAAGTGCGTTGCTATTTCTCGTTCGATACTTTGGATCCTGAAGCACTTTTTTTTTAATCGCATCACTCCGACGATATGATTTCCCTTTTTGTTTTTTTACAGTTGGTTCGAATCCCACCGGATATGGGCAGCAGGTCTAGTGGTCGGGGAAATATGCGAAAATCCGAGTCACTGGCGACAAACGAAAACGTTATCTGAGTGGATGAAGATACAAAACATTCCTGGTATATACGAAATCGATACCAGAGCCTTGACGAAAATTATTCGCGAAAACGGCACTATATTGGGGAGAATCGTGTTCGATTCTCCGCAAATAAATCACCTGTCACCCCTAGTTCCTCCGATAGAGGATCCCAACAAGAGAAATCTCGTGGCAGAAGTTGCTCAGGTGAGTTGCCACCTTCTCCTTCATTTCCGCAGCCTAATTAATTCCACACAAATTTTTACTCGTACATTTTCTACAAAACATCAAAACACAAACTTACGGGATGACCTGATCTCTATGCTAAAAAAATACCGACATCGATCCATCGTATTTCAGCCTAATCAAAGAACGTACAACCCTAGCGGTCACCCTCGTATATGCGTGGTGGACTGCGGCCTGAAGTACAATCAATTAAGGTGTCTGATTAGCCGAGGTGCTCGCGTAGACGTGGTGCCATGGGATTACGACTTCAACGAAGCCGAGTACGACGGCCTGTTCCTCAGCAACGGGCCAGGCGATCCCAGCATGTGCGAAACGACGGTGAAAAATATTCGCGCCGCCTTGGAATCACGGAAGGGAAAACCGATTTTCGGTATATGTCTGGGACACCAGTTGCTCTGCATCGCTGCCGGTTGCGTTACATATAAGATGAAGTACGTAACCTGTCACGTGTTGCTTTCATTATAGATCGTCGAGCTCTGGACGGCATTGTTCTCAAGCTTGTTTCAGAGCATTGTACTTTGTATACTGTGACGAGCGAAGCTGAGCATACTTCATGAATTTTTCTAGAAATAATAATTGCTGATTTCATGCTTCTATGGGATATATCGATACGAAAAATCTTCGCGAAACGTACTTGGATGGATTGTTTATAAATCGTTATAATTTTAGTGATATTTTATTTCGTCTAATTATGATACATTTCATTAACCATTCGTTGCAATCATTCCAAAGTTTCCAAGAAAACATCTCGTCACAGTTTAAACGCCCTGTATAGTATTTCATTATACTTCCAGTACAATATTAAGATTCCAAGATTACGTGATCACGTTCACGCAGAGTGTCCAATTTTGCTAATCACTATACGCTCGTGCACAGCTACGGAAATCGTGGTCACAATCAACCCGTCACACATCACGGAACTGGCCGCTGTTATATGACGTCCCAGAACCACGGATTCACGGTCGACGCTAGTCAACTACCAGCTAATTGGCAAGCCCTCTTCACCAACACCAACGACAATAGCAACGAGGGGGTGGTGCACTCCAGCCTGCCGTATTTCTCTGTTCAGTTTCACCCGGAGCACACTGCTGGCCCCGAAGACTTGGAATGTCTATTCGACGTGTTCCTAGACGCCGTGAAAGACGACGCCAGCGGAAAACCCGGGATGTCCATCAAGGAAAGGCTGAATCAGAAGTTGGCCTTCCACGTCAACAACCCTGACGTCGCTGTTCGGCCGAAGAAGGTGTTGATTTTGGGATCTGGCGGCCTCAGCATCGGCCAAGCTGGGGAGTTCGACTACTCGGGCTCGCAAGCTATCAAAGCACTGAGGGAAGAATGCATACAGACGCTTCTGATCAATCCCAATATCGCCACTGTTCAAACGTCCAAAGGCATGGCTGACAAAGTTTACTTCTTGCCCATCATACCCGAATACGTGGAGCAGGTAAGAGAGGGTGGAAAGAAAGATGGAGGAAAGCAAGATACAGAATATAGAATAGATACAGTGCAGAGAGTATCTACGGTTTTTTTTTTTGCACTATATCTATTAGGCGGATCGAAAAGTACTGTCGTTTCTGCGAATCTCGATACTTCTTTAACGATTTGAAATTGAATTTGCACGCTAGATGCCAAAAGACTGTTGCTAACGGGGGTGATCGATTAAAAATAAAAAAGATATTATAAATTTATTTGTTTGAATTTAATGTAAAAGAAACGACATTACTTTCTGGTCTTCTAATATTCTAGAGATACTCGAGGACACGTTTCTATTAGACTATTTATCCACATTATATCTACGTGATTTTTATTCCAGGTGATACAGTCGGAGCGTCCCGACGGCGTGCTCTTGACTTTCGGCGGACAGACTGCCCTCAACTGTGGCGTCGAGTTAGAAAGGAGTGGAGTGTTCCAGAAGTATAACGTGAAAATCTTGGGAACACCTATACAGTCGATCATAGAAACGGAGGACAGGAAAATCTTTGCGGAGAAGATCAGCGAGATCGACGGAAAGGTCGCGCCAAGTGCCGCGGTCTATTCCATTCAAGAGGTGAAGAAAAATTAAATTTTGATTCGCTAAAATTCGATCCACTTGCTAAATATATCATCCATATCGAGTTCCGTTGATTAAAGAAGATGTACACACTTGATCGAACTTTTTATTATTCTAATTTCGCGTTCATCTATTTGTAGGCATTGGACGCAGCCGAGATGCTGGGTTATCCCGTGATGGCGAGAGCTGCGTTCTCCCTGGGAGGATTAGGATCAGGGTTCGCGAATACGAAGGAAGAGTTGAAGATCTTGGCACAGCAGGCTTTCGCCCATTCGAATCAGTTGATCATCGACAAGTCGCTGAAGGGTTGGAAGGAAGTCGAATACGAGGTTGTCCGCGACGCTTATGACAACTGCATCACTGTCTGCAACATGGAGAACGTCGATCCTCTCGGCATCCACACTGGCGAATCGATCGTCGTCGCACCAAGTCAAACTTTGTCGAATAGGGAGTACAACATGCTCAGGACGACGGCTACAAACGTCATCAGGCATTTTGGCATCGTTGGAGAATGCAACATCCAGTACGCGTTGAACCCAACCTCTGAGGAGTACTACATCATCGAAGTGAACGCAAGATTGTCGAGGAGTTCGGCTCTAGCCAGCAAAGCCACAGGTTATCCTCTGGCTTACGTCGCTGCCAAGTTGGCACTCGGTATCCCCTTACCGGATATCAATAATTCCGTCACGGGGGAAACAACGGCGTGCTTCGAGCCTAGTCTCGACTATTGCGTTGTCAAAATCCCGAGATGGGATCTTGGCAAGTTTCATCGGGTGAGCACGAAGGTAAGGCAGTCTCAGAAAAGATTAGTTTTAGGATCGATACGCCTTATTATTTTTATTTTAAGAGTTCGTCTGTTGAATTTCTCGATAGAAAGTAAAAGATTTCATTTAAAAGATCAAAGTCAAAGGGTTAATCAGCAGATCCTCGTCGATTTCAGATCGGTAGCTCTATGAAGAGCGTAGGAGAAGCGATGGCGATCGGACGCAAGTTCGAGGAAGCCTTCCAGAAGGCCCTGAGAATGGTCGACGAGAATATAAACGGGTTTGATCCTTACGTGAAAGATCCCAACGACGAGGAATTAGAAAAACCGACTGACAAGAGGATGTTCGTCCTCGCTGCTTCGATAAAAGCTGGATACACGATCGATCGATTGTACGAATTGACGAAGATTGATCGATGGTTTCTCCACAAGATGAAGAATATTATCGACTACTATTTGGTGTTGGAGAACGTGGACCACACGAAATTGTCGCACGATGTCCTACTGAGAGCGAAGCAAATCGGATTTTCGGACAAGCAAATCGCCGCTGTGGTCAAAAGCTCGGAACTGGCCGTTAGGATACAAAGACAAGAGAGCAATATACGACCGTTGGTGAAGCAAATAGACACGGTGGCTGCTGAGTGGCCGGCCACGACTAATTACCTTTATTTAACGTACAATGGCAATACACACGACGTGGAATTCCCTGGCGGATACATGATGGTGATCGGTAATAATATTTCTCTTACTTTTATCATAATTTAAAAAATTATTTGAGGCCGCTCGTATGAATACATTAATTTTATTATTAATGCAGGACATTTTTTATAAAGATAAAATAAATATTATTTCTTGCAGGTTCCGGGGTGTATCGTATCGGTAGTTCAGTGGAATTCGATTGGTGCGCCGTGAGTTGCTTGCGCGAGCTACGAAACTTAGGACGAAAGACTATCATGGTCAACTATAATCCTGAAACAGTCAGCACTGATTACGACATGAGCGATCGACTGTACTTTGAGGAAATCTCATTCGAAGTCGTGATGGACATCTACGACCAAGAATGTCCAGAGGGAATTATCTTATCCATGGGCGGTCAGTTGCCGAACAACATCGCTATGGATCTTCACAGACAACAAGCCAGGATCCTTGGGACGTCGCCCGAATCCGTCGATGGTGCTGAGAATCGTTTCAAATTTTCCCGCATGTTGGATGGCATTGGAATTTCACAGCCTAGGTAAGACTAAAATTTGTGGGAGGAACTTGGCTCCCACTAGGGTAATTATTCAAAGCTTGCCAATAACATTGACTCGAGTAAAATTTTAGAGACTCTAGCTGTAGAGTACTCAATTTTGATCTTCGTCGTTTATCTCTGCTATTTGCACTATTTTTAACGAGTCGCGAAGCATCAGATTGATTCAGTAACTGCAGCTCGTCGGCATCGTCAACCCTTCGCAGTCTTGTATCGAATTTGACTCAACAAAAATGGATTTAAATACAAAAATTTGAACTGCAAAGCGTTAAGGATGAAATATCGTTGGCTAGGTGGAAGGAACTGACCAATCTGAAATCCGCCATCGAGTTCTGCGAGGAAGTCGGTTACCCCTGTTTAGTGCGTCCCTCCTACGTGTTAAGTGGCGCCGCGATGAACGTGGCGCACTCGAACCACGATCTTGAGTCGTATTTGAAGAGCGCCAGTGAAGTAAACAAAGAGCATCCCGTGGTTATATCGAAGTTTATCCTCGAGGCGAAGGAAATAGACGTCGACGCAATCGCCTACGATGGAGTTATACTTTGCATGGCGGTGTCAGAACACGTGGAGAACGCTGGTGTTCATTCAGGCGACGCCACCCTCGTCACCCCGCCGCAGGACATCAATGCCGAGACTTTGACGAAAATAAAAATCATTTCCAAAGCTGTCGCTGCCTCGCTCTGCGTGACGGGTCCCTTCAACATGCAGCTGATCGCTAAGGTACTAAAAGAAACTACAAGGAATACTTCTGAGTAATGTTCATTAGGTCGGAGCGAAAACATCAAGTTTTGCAAGTCAAATTAAATCGAATCAATCCCTAGTTTATTCTGAGAAACGAATTTCGGTGACAAGCATGTTCGAAGAGACACCTTATGAAGATCATTTTACTTCAAGCACCCGCAGGACTTAATCTATATCTTCTGATTATTTTCTCCCTCGATAGGACAATGAGCTGAAAGTCATCGAATGCAACGTCAGGGTATCCAGATCCTTTCCTTTCGTTTCGAAGACCTTGGATCACGATTTCGTAGCCATGGCCACGCGATTGATCGTTGGAGAGCCTGTTGAGCCTGTCGACGTCCTTGCTGGATGTGGCAAAGTCGGCGTTAAAGTCCCCCAATTCTCTTTCTCGCGTCTTGCTGGTAAGAATTTATGAACTGATGTTTGAGAAGATTAAGAATTAAGATAGTAAAAGAATGTATAAATACTGATTATTATCAACTGTTGAACTATCTCTAAACTCCAAGTACCAAAGTGGCAATTTACGATGCCTCGCTTGAATTTCCACAGGAGCCGACGTGATGCTTGGTGTCGAGATGGTTTCCACCGGAGAGGTCGCTTGTTTTGGAGACAACCGATACGAAGCATACTTGAAGGGAATGATGAGCACAGGCTTTCATATACCTCAGAAGGGTATCCTGCTCTCTGTCGGCAGCTTCAAGGTAAGATTTTCGCCATTTTGAACGGCTTCGCGTCATCTGACCGATCTTTTCATCGAAACTGTTTCTGTTGCAGCATAAAATGGAACTGCTACCGTCCATCCGCAGCCTTCGCAAAATGGGATACAAGTTGTACGCCAGCATGGGCACCGCTGACTTCTACACCGAGCACGGGGTCGAGGTAAGTGAGAGTGAAACTTTTACTAGTCGATCTGGTCTCTTGTAAACGTAAACTATATTTAAATATTTACACACGGGCTACAGTCGAATGTCAAGCATGATAACTAAACGATCTGCCTAGAATTATCTTCGTTAAGAATGCACTTCGCTGGTTTTCGGAGTGAGAAACGCGTTCAGTCTTTTTCGAGTATAAATAATGTTAAAAAATACTAGTAGAGTACTAGGTCGGTGGTCCTAACGCTTGCAGTTTATTAGCGGATGACTGTGCAGGATTGAACAACAGAACTAAATGGTCGATAAAGATACTCGAGGCCTTCATGGTCCGGTTGTTCATGGTTGATACTAACTGATACCGACGAGATCAAACGACATTAATCGAGTCGACACTGTCAATTCGTGTCAACGTGTCGTTTGATCCTTGAAGATTTGAACGGTAGCCAAATAGCATGGCTTACATCCGAAAGCCTCAGTTGATATCAATCATAAATGGTCCATGTTTCCCGAAGGGATTCCAAGAAACTGACGTCGAAGCTTCCACGCTCTCAAATATACGTGGAATCATCAGATGCAGATGATATCGTCACGACTGCCTCAGATTGGTCAGGTTCTGGCTTTGAAGTTGATGTTTTTTTTGCTGGGTGTGTCTTCAGTGTCAAAGTCGATGGTGTCTCGTTTTGTGTGGGTTCCAAAGTCTCTTTTAGGTCCTGGTAGTGTGATTCGTGAACTGTAGTCTGAGTGATAGTCTGAGCCCGATCTATACTTTCCGACTGCTTCTTCGGATGACCGTGATCTATACTCTCCGACTGCTTCTTCGATTTTTCAGCTCGCGTCTCTAGCGGAGTCGAAGTTTTTTCAAGAGATTCTTTAGCGAAACGCTCCTTTAATGGAGCCACAAATATGGCTGTTTCTAAGTTTCTCTTAGGCGTCTCTGGTGGATCGTCTTTTGACTTCGAGTTGGCGACCTTCTTTCTAAGGACTTTAATCTTGTCGCGATAAGCTCTTGCGTCACTTTTGTGTCTGGGCTTCTCGGAGAGGAGAATGGAGAGTCGGTCGGCGTGGTCGAGGTACAGGGTCTTCTGTTGATAATCCGCGTACTTGTTGTACCGTTCGGCTATCTTGATGAAATGTCGTATGAAGAAATCCAATAGAACGTACAACCTCGGACCCTCCAGCTCTGCGCAGCGCATCTGAAAACATTAAAAACTAGTTCACCGTCTCCCTTTGTAATCGCTAATGTATCACCGATAAGATTAGAACGATTCATTTAATTATAATCTTTATTAATAGCTATTGAGTAAGGTGATCGAGTCGACTCGCGAAGGAGAAGAAACGGTTGATGAAGTCATTGCGCGGAAATTCGGAGAACTTAACTACTGAACGAGTTCTCTCGTGTCACCGAGCTAAGTGAACATTTCTTTAACTTTATCGCTTATTAGGGAAGAAAATATACTGAGATATGTCAAGATCGACTATAAATTACTCTTATAGAAATTTAACGATAGATGACCTTACTGAATTCTTTCTTTGCCATTCATTTACTAGTCATTATCGATATTAAACATCTTTTTAAGTATCTTGTGTGAGCATTGCCCTATATTAAAACCAATGTATACACGTGTACTTGTTTATTATACGATAAAATATTTTCTTTTATAATCATCGTAATGAATAATAGATAGCAAGTTGCTTATCTTCTATTCGTTAACACCTTGATCGCTACGTCACCCATATATGTTCACCGAAGAACAAACGAAATAAATTTGAATGAAATTCCTAAACTTCAATAAAGTTATAACAATGAATACCACAATACATGTTTGATTACGCAGTTTCCAATAGTTTGGAAACAAAGCTCAATCACGATAGAAATTTTCAAAAGGATTAATCTGACAGTCAACGCGTTAATCAAAATTGTTATCAAGTAAAGAATTCTGTCTATATCGAGATATATAGTCATCGAATGATATCAATCATAGCGCAAAACGAAACTCACCGAGATTTCAATGATGGAGTCCGTTGCTTTTCGAGGATTAATCAGCGTTTTATCGGTGACGAATCGAACGGACCGTTTCTTCGGTTGATTCTTAACGTTGTCCCAAAATCCTGTTTTGCTGTATTTATCTTCCTCCGGTGAGCGATCCTTGCTAGGCTGAGGCATCGGTTTCCCGGCGTACTTCGCCAGTGCGGGATTGATCAGCGTCAGCGTGTCCGCCGTCAATATTCTCAACAACATATCGTAGTCCAGCCTCGGGAAAAAGTTTTCGCTGTATCGAATGTTCTCCATGGCGTGAAAAACGTACATAATCGGATTCTCGGTGATTCTCTTGAGTTGCTTCTGCGTGTGCAATAGGTGGTCGCTGGGCACGCGTTGAAAGAGATTCCTGTCCCTGACGAAGTAGTCCCTAAGAGTGGGTTCATTCTGGCTGATACAATGGTACATGGAGTCTAGCAACGACAACAAGCACTCGCCCATTCTGTTGTACGGCCATTTGGACGGTCTGTCGTTTTCCTCGATCATCCAGAACAGCTTGTGCCTGATGTGAGCGGTCGTTAAACCGAACATCGTATCGAAGACTGGCCTGAGGAAGGACTTGTGGAGCATCAAAGCTATTAGATATACTTGCACTTGGCTCTTGGTCATGCAGGTTTCGAGGTATCGTTCACCCGTGGGGAACGTGAGCTGCCATTCGAGGTCCTCGATGATATTGCTGCTACCCCTCTTCGGCACGAAACCCTCCGGCGTCACGTAGCATCCGCAGTCTTTGATCTTTTCTACGTCGTTGTAGTCGGGCCACGTGCTCCTCGGTCTGTCCAGCCATTCTTGGGCACAGATGGGCCACTGCAACCAAACCGCGGGTATAATCTCGTATTGTTCTACGCGACTGTACTTGAACGCATCGTCGGAGACCATGATCTTGTCGCAGTAGAGGACGCATCCCTCGCGTCTGACGTCCTCTATGCATTCCTGGTCGAAGCCAAAGCAGTCGGCCAATCTGTACGTAAAGACGTTTATGAAATGCTTCATGAACGCGGTGCTGCTAACGTAGAACAAATTGTAATTGTGTCGATTCAGGGCTTGCTTGATCCTACGCTGCTTGCTGTTCATCAGCTGTTTCTTCTCATCCTTCGGATCGTAGATCCTCCCGTCAGTCGTGTATGTCACTTGCTTGAAGCAACGTGCGGGAAGCTCTGCGCTCGTTATGTACCTCTCGTCTACTTCTTCGCTGTTGGAACTTCGCATGCGTCTGGAGGACTGGCTGCGATTGCAGCTGCTGTCGCTGTCCATCCCGTAAGTGTCGGACTTGTACCCAGAACTGACGCTGCTGATGAGACTCTGGCTGGCGGACCTCAGGGGTTTCGTTTTCGACGATTGTCGTTGGCGGTCCTGTTCCACCGCGGGTAAATCTAGCTTGGTCCAGATTTTCTTGTTTCGAAGCCTTGATTCCTCGGTCGAGGAACCGTTCTCGGAATCGTTCTCGTTTTGCAGGTCGCGATTGGAACGAGACAGAGCTCCCGCGGATAGGGCTTCGACTTCGTCCCGTAGATTCGGCAGAGACTTTGTGAACGCAGGATTGGAACGTCTGGACAAGCTCTGCTTGGGTCTTCTAAAGAGTATGTTCGAACGACTTTTCGGACCATAAACGCTGTCCCCGTCGCTGTAAAGTTCGTCGTCGTTCTCGGCTATCGATGAGAGGTCTCCGTTGTCCTTTTGTGTTGTAAATTCCTCGAGAAGCTGCAATTGAACGTATCCTGGCGACAGAAGGACGTTTCGTGAAAAGGATTTGCGATTTAACACGTTTACTGCCGCGCTAATACTCTTGATAATTTCGGGAGTACGATTTCTTATTCGAAGATAATCGACGATAAATATTTGTTTTATCGGTATATAGGATTATTGGTTCAATCATAAAAAACATTGATCCATCGGAAGCATTTGGCAGACACTATTGCTTGAATACAGGAAGCTCCAAAGGACAGACAAATTCGTAATCCGTTGATATGGAGAGAGTATCACGGATATCATTCAAATATTTGATAATACGTGCAGTACCGAGAATCAGTATCGATACTTTAATCAAGATTCTGGCAAGATTATTAGCAATTACGGAGACAAGACTTTTATGGAACAAGATTTCTAATGAGATAGGGCAATATCTGTAACAACTTGAGAGACGAGATTTGGGATAACTTTGGGGACAAAATTATTGACAACTGAGAGGATGACATTTGAAATAAATTGAGAAGTGAGAGTTTTAACAACTGGAGGAACAAGACTTGTAACAACTTGAAGAATATTCCTATTGTATTATCGCGTCCCCCATACCCAAGAATTAGAAGTGAAACGAGAACACGAATCGTAGGGCTCGGGATTGGTCGTGTAGGAAAAGGACTGTGGATCGGAGGATTTTGTCCACTATTTTCTGTTGTAATTTGCGTTACCTACCCTGATGCTCCGTTGGCTTCAGCAATATATTGTACATGGTCGAATCGTTTAAGCTGCTATAGTACGGCGAGTATGTCTGCTCCGTAATGTCGATGTTATCGTGTACCGTGTAGATTCGCACGGGTTGAAGCGGTTCGACAGTGGGACGAAAAGTTTGCCTGGACGAAGTGAAGCCTACGTTCTGGGCTATGTGCTCCTGGAGGACGTCAGGTAACAAAACATGCTTCTGCGGCGGCAAACATTTGCTCAGCTCGGCCTCCCGCGACGACACCATCGTTTCTTTCACATGCTTGATCTCTCTGAAAAACTCTAGGATTTAACATTTTACCTACTGGTCCAGGAAACGCAGATTAACAAAAATAATTTGGAAAAAAGAAATTCAGATTGGTCGGATGGTATGGGATAAAAAGTGTAAGTACATATTGCGATGCGACACTTTATGCAAAGAAACAATAGCGTAAAGTGTAGATATTGGTTACGATACGATCGAAGAAGAAGGTTCCGTGATTACCGTTTCAAATTTAATTTCGCAATATGATGTACGATAAAATCTGGTCGAATAGGAAAGAAATAAAATGGGGAATGATAAGAATCGTGAAAAATGAAAAACTAGTAGCATGTTAGAAGAGATATTGGTTTCGAAAGACCATATATCAGGTAAGATAGAGTTGAAATTCTAGAAGGGCAGATAATAAACTAGAGCTTGAATTTTGAAAGATCGTATCATTCCTGATTTGCGTAGATAAATTAAAAGCAACGATCTACACTCTTATGAAGTGTCGAACACTATCGGCATTGTCCAAACTGTGTATTTAAATTTTAAAATAACGGTTTAAGACATCGTTTTTTTAACGCCGGCAATTTCAAGAAAAGCCGAAGAGAAGAATACAGTTTTTAAACGACCAGGGTAGAAGACCTCAGTAAATAATAGTTCATAATAAAATCTTGATAAACCCACTTGAACAAACGAAAAAGTTACCATATATTTCATTAATCCATAGTCCATTTTTTTCAACACAATTTTAGTGTTGTTGTGTGAAGTTACATAAAAATACGAACCAAAATTATTCTAATCAGAAATGTAAAATTATCGAGGCGGCCATAAAAAAAAAAAAGGGAGAACAAAAGTTATTTTCTCCCGTACTACCTAAGCCGTACTAAAGTATGTCTACGCACAGATTAGATTACGATGAATTGGATAGGGATCGGTATCGCTATTATATGTAAGCGGTTAAATGTTCCTTACCGTGAAGAATACGAGGCTATTTCTCTGATCGTATAATAATTAAAATAAATGACTGTCTCAGAAGCAAAACTGAACAACTCCGATTGGTATAAACCCCTTATTTTAACCAAAATTTAAAAAAGAGACTTATTTAATACGTAACAATTTCAACCAATATAACAAACAAGTGTAAAATTTCCTGCGGTTGTACATACGAGCAATCGAACATCAGTGTTTCGATATTGGTTGATTTGACGAAGTTTGTTCATAGATAAATATTACGTACATGCGTATCTATAGATACATCTCTCTGAATTATCGTAACCATCACTGACGTTAGAATGTAAAGACTACCCTCTCAAAGTACGATTTCCCATATTTTATTGAGACTTAGATAAACCATCCCGGAGGTGGAGGACACCACGTGTCTCGCACAACCACAAAGAATTCTACTTTCCCTCGACAATAGCTACTTAAAACGTTGAAACAATGATTTCAACACCAATTCTTCCTAATTCCTACTCTACGAAGTCGACGAGTTCTGCTTCTAAGACGCCCAAACCAACAGAAAAATGAAGAAAAACTAAAGATATATCATACTCTTCGTAATTCCTGAAGAACTGAACACACATCATGAGATTGTTCAGCACGAAGTTTTCAGGGTTCCTCTGGATCGCCCTTCTTAACAACAGGAGTTCGATGTCCTCGTACTCTTCTTCCTTGGCTGCTGCCGGGTCCTTCCCGCCGCTCGGGCGTCCATTGCGACCCGTCTTCCCGTAAATTTTCCCGCGCGAGCCGCGTTTAGCTTTCGACTTGGAGTTTCCCATCGCTTGCTAGAAATGATCCGCCACCGATGAGCTTATCCTGGTCAGTTTGTCGACGGACGAAGTGATATTCGGTAGTCCTGACGGTTCGAGAGGAAATCAACGTACGCGCACATGACCCGTTTCAAACGCGAGATGACACGTATTCAACACTCATCGATAAGACAATGATCCAACCCCGGGGAACCGCTGTCGATAAATACCTACCTATCTTGTTATCGAGGTACGCGAGGCAGAACGCTTTTAATCCGTGCTTCGCTATCGACTATCGACGAATGAGTTAGGCATGAAAAACTTTTTGTACTAGCACCACGACCGTGGCCAGCCGTGGTCTCGCGATAACGTTTTCACGTGCAAGGATCCGAATGGTGAACGTGCCACCCTTGCAAGTCTCCACGCTAATCTCATTATTTGGGTCATTGTTTCTCAGCGTGGGCGATTGGCACCTCGAAATGGACGATTTTTTGACTATTTCATTTTGGGCGGCGATGGTCATTTGGCTTGGAATTATATTAAAGCTTTAATTGTGGCGTTCCCAGCTACATATTAAAGGGACCGAAAAGTAATGTCTCGTTTCTGCGAATGTCAATATCGAATTGATTATCGAATGCTGCGAATTGTTTAACGTTTATCAGATCATTGTGTACCAATTGATTTTTATCGATCAGATATTGAAAATTTGCACGCTAGGTGGCAAACGGTTGTTGATAACGAGGACGATTACATAATTGATTTAAAATGGTAACTTGTTATAAATTTATTTGTTTGAATTTAATGTAAAAGGAACGCACTGCTTCCTGGTCTTCCTAATATTTAGCAGAAAGAGATTTCAATTCTGTTTGCCAAATACCGACTAAATAAAGAAAATGTTTCTTAAAAAGCTGTATAGTAAATGACAGGCTCGACTCGTGTCTCATTTTCAGGTGGAACCCGTGCAATGGACGTTCGAGAATATCAGCGTTAACGAAGATGCCAGCCCGAGCGAGCTTAGGCATCTGGCTGATTTCCTTTCGAAGAAACAGTTCGATCTAATAATAAATTTGCCAATGAGGAACGGCGGTGCGCGACGTGTCTCCAACTTCATGACGCATGGATATCGTACAAGAAGGCTCGCTGTTGATTACTCGGTTCCACTGATTACGGATGTTAAATGCGCAAAACTACTCGTTGAAGTGAGTACAATACACGAGTACGAAGCTCATGACATTTGATAATACAGATCAGTGTAGATAAAACTACATACAGGTGAAACTAAAGATAAAACTTACGAATATCGTGAAATAAGATAAATTGCTTTTTATTCGTTATTCGTCGAATGAAATTTAGAATTTCAGTTATAAAGGATTCTCCGAGAGTTTAGAATTTTGTTTAATCGTAATGAAATACGAATGCTTAAACGATTTCATCTCCTACGTTTGATAAATTATTTCCGCTTCAGATAACAAATAATAATGCTTTTGGGGATTCCCGACAGATAGTGACTTTTAGTTTGTTTAAATAGAACTTTCAGGGCTTTGGAATTTTCAGAGCTCATATTATTACTAGACTGCAGGTCTTACGCATTTATGATATAGACGCGCATGGAGAATGTTCTAGTCTACTTATTACAGACGAAGCTGTTAAAAATTTCTGCGTAAACGTCGTATCCTTTAAGTATTGAAATTCTGACGTTTCGTCAGTGATCAAACT
The DNA here is from genome assembly GCF_026283585.1 of Hylaeus volcanicus. NCBI lineage: Eukaryota > Metazoa > Arthropoda > Insecta > Hymenoptera > Colletidae > Hylaeus > Hylaeus volcanicus. Next base: position 25,899,004 of record NC_071979.1, read on the forward strand.
ACCTTCATCGAGAGATTAGATGATACACTGATAAGAAACTATTGTGATCGTTATCAATTTATCATCCAAGTGCAATTATGACAACGTATTAAGTTGTCTCGATGTATCAACGTTAAAAGCTCGTAGAAAGCTCGACGATACCTTTTTATAATCCTTGAGATTGTATTATAATTAGGCTTAACCCGTTTGATTTATAAATAAAATAATACAGATTCCTTGATAAAGCCAGCTGCAATGCTCTCTAACAATTTCTCTAACACTTAGCTTCACCCTCCCAACCCCAAACAGTTTTAATTGATTAGGATTATCCTTCATTATTAGCACGAATGCGTTATACATCTACACATGGAATTCATTCATGTAGGTGGTTATCTGGTTCTCATCCGAGACGGACTGTACGCCAGAAGTGATATAACTATAAATACAATACTTTGTTAACTTCAAATAGAGTTCCCAAAGCTTTCATAGACCTTTTTTCCTTAAAAAAAAAAAACACGAACTATTTCGTCAGATCAGTATTAAAATGGCAATTTTTCGAATCCTCAAATCAAAAGCTCAAATTCCTGTGTCGACTACTTTGGATTCCTGTCAACATTTTTTTTTTTTTTTTTTTTTTTTTATGAACAACTAAGGACCGTACTCCACAAATATAATATCAGACGCTAATTTTCAGGTTGAGTCTGTTCAGAATAAAACTCCAAAGTAACCCGAGCTTTCCGCACCGTCGCATTGACGTAACCTCCGTAAGAATGCCCAATCGCGATCGTTATTTCATCGATAACAATTGCAGTTACTATACGGTGTGACCTCTGTTGCACAGGCTATGAGGATGCTCAACGGGCGTGCACCTCGCATGAAGACCCACACAGACTGCGTGTCTTCGCGAAATATGATCAAGCTTCCTGGTCTGATCGACATTCACGTGCATACACGCGATCCTGGCGCCGTTTACAAGGAGGACTTTGCATCCTGCACCGCAGCTGCGCTCGCAGGAGGCATCACGATGATCTTGGCGATGCCAAACACGAATCCCGCGGTCGTCGATCTTCAATCATTTTGCCTGGCCAAGGAGGTAAGAGCCACGATATTTCTTTGTTTTTATGTTTGTATTTATGATATCGTTCGCTACAAATTGTTTACTTTGAAATGTTCACAATTCTTCTCATAATACCCCAGCGCGCTGTCTCCAGCGCGAGATGCGATTATGGAATTTTCGTGGGCGCATCGTCGGACAATTACAATATAATACCAGAGTTGGCACCACTGGCTGCGGGTCTGAAGATGTACCTGAACGAGACATTTACGACGCTCCGGCTGACTGATCTCACAGCATGGATTAGGGTACGTCTGCAACAGTTTTAACCAATTTCTTGAAGTATTCAAGTGTCCTGAAACAAGGACAATATTTCATCCTGTAACAAACGAACCAGTCGGTCATCGTTTTTTAATGAAACTAAACGTCACGACCGTAATAAATATTATACGATTACTAAATCCAAAAAATTAAACTTTAAAATATAAAATATATACAATTAACGATTAATAAGTAATCAAAGACAAATTCATTGTGGAAAATTGCAAGTCGCCCATTCTTTTGATAGTTGTATGTCATTACTACAAAAGTAATCAGTGCCTAACTACGGTCTACGACCTTCAACGCATCCAAACAATCGCGCTAGTTCCCCAAGCACTAATCCCACGTAAGTGGAAAAATGTAATGAGTATATCCCTCAGATAACGATCGTCTTCTCGCTGGAGGATAACGTAAACACTCGTCAACTCTATACGGTAAACTAGCAACTAATAATCTTTGTTTGTTGTAGCACTTTCAAAGCTGGCCAAAGAACCATCCTCTCTGCGTGCACGCCGAGGGCCAAACGACAGCCGCCGTTCTCTTATTGGCTGTATTACACAACCGGCCCATCCACGTGTGTCACGTGGCTAGAAAGGAAGAGATTCAAATAATACGCGCAGCTAAAGAGAAAGTAAGTAATTGCCAGACTATACGTTTATGCAATTATGCCATCAATTTTGTGGCATATACAAATATAATGCGAAAATTCGATAATGCTTCTTGAATCCTTAAGTAAGACACCATTCGAACCTTTTATTTTTATAAAGGTAAAGGGTGGAGAGGGGCCATATTAGGAGGTCAAATATCGAGTGTTTTTCTGGATTTTTTTCACAGGAAAGACTATTTAATTTTTTTAAAAATTCCGAAAAACAATTTAGTATTTGGTCTCCTAATGTGGTTTTCCTTTTTAATAAATAATTCAAACATTAAGTCAACTTGAAGCTCTATTAACTATTAATTGATATGGTGTCGAGCGATATATCTTTGTTGGGCAATCTAGATTGAAGGTTTCTGTTATCGAACGAGGGCTCTGAATCTGTTGCCCAACAAACCTTGATTTAAAATTTGGAATCCACTTGACCTCCTTACTAACTGTACCAGTTTATTGGTGACTTTAGATCAAAGTTTGATGTGCATGGGTTTGACTGACCAGCTTGGAAATTTTATTACTATAATACTCTACCACTCCTTTCCCGTAGCTGAAACACCATTGCTTGTCTTTTTTAGGGAATGGCGGTGACTTGCGAGGTCTGCCCCCACCATTTGTTCCTTTGCGAGGAGGACCTCGAGCGCATCGGTCACGGACGAGGTCAAGTGAGACCGATATTAGGAACCAAAGAAGATCAACAAGCTCTATGGGAGAATTTGGACGTGATCGATTGCTTCGCGACGGATCACGGTAATCCAGTACTAAATTTAATTAACCCTTTGACTGCGGGGCAATTTTTGCTGGAAATTCCGAGGGGCGCGTCACTCGAACAGACGAATTTTTACAAAAATATCACTTTATAGAGAGCGATAAGACCGAAGATTTTTATATTTTCAGTTTATTCATTCGGCGTTTACTTTGAAAAATTAAAATTAAAAACTTAAAAGATCTTTTTCCCGAACATCAATTATATTTTAAAGTTTCTCTACTTTCAAGCACCACACACGGTACAAGAGAAATCCAGCGAGAAACCGCCACCTGGATTCCCGGGGCTCGAAACCATGCTTCCGCTTTTGCTGACCGCCGTCCACGAAGGAAAAATGACGATGGAGGTATTCTCTTAATTGCATAATTTTAATTCTCCGATAAAGACGAAGGTGCTGCCAACCGTTATCAATATTGTTATTGGTCGTCAGAGATATCATATAATTAAAACGTATACGTCATCTTGTGGAAAAACTAAAACTATTTGGTAAAATGTCGATAGAGGGTTAAATCATATTGTAAAACGATTCCTTCTAATATCAACGAGAATCCTTTCTTTTATTGTCCGCGTATTTGGCGACCAGGTGTAAAAGATTTGCTTCGTCCTTTCAGGACGTGATAGATAAACTCTACAGAAATCCGAAACGAATCTTCAACATACCAGACCAACCGAACACTTACATCGAGGTAGACCTTGACGACGAGTGGGTAATTCCGGAGGCCATGCCCTTCAGCAAGTCGAAGTGGACGCCATTCGCTGGAATGAAGGTTCGAGGAACGGTTCACAGGGTGGTCCTCAGAGGCGAGGTCGCGTACGTCGAGGGACAGGTCCTGGTGAATCCTGGGTTCGGGCAGGACATCAGACAAATACAGATGGCGAAACACCAAGGTCACATGAACATTCCGCCTGTCGTCGACGTCACTAGTCGACCCAGCTCGGCGTTGGATGGTCTTCTGTCCCCGAACCATGAGAAGTATAATAGTTATCCTGAACGGATGACGGACATGACGGAGGAAGAACAAAATGGTACGAAAACATTTTCTATCTTGAACGAATTATTTGGTAGTGTACGAAAGACAGAAACAGTGGCCAGACTATATATCATATATTAATTTGACAAGAAACTTTGATATTGCACGTAGACGTGATCAAGGATAGAATAATCCCTATAGTAAACTAATTTATTTCCTAACTGCTATTCTTTGCTTCTGCTTTCAGATCCATTCGCCCAATTGCTGCAGCCAGTGACACAAAAGTCTAACGTCCACTTTGCCGTGGACGTGGACTCTCGCGAGCAAACGAAAGCTTCCCTGTTGCAGCGTACCATTTCGCCCCTTCCTATCAGTAGCGCGATGAAGTTCAAGAGCGATAGCAACCCTAATCTATTCGTGTCGTCAGTTGCACTGGTTCCGCCTGTTTCCACCACTCACAGCCTCATTGGACATAGCATTCTATCCGTGGACATTTTCAACAAGGAAATACTGAAGGACCTCTTCAACATTGCGGAATTCCTTCGCAACGCCATTAGAAAGGAACGTCCCATCGATCATATTTTACGAGTAAGAATCCATTTCGTAATAACCAGAGGGAATCCTGATTTTTTACAACGTCCACGTTGAACGTTCTCCTTCCACGGATCGTGTCTTTATTAGACGTATCCTCTGAACAGGGAAAGATAATGGCGTCGATCTTCTACGAGGCCAGCACTAGAACTTCTTGCAGTTTCGCCGCTGCCATGGAGCGACTCGGAGGAAGGGTGATATACATGGACGGATCCACGTCGTCGGTGAAGAAGGGAGAAACCTTGGAAGGTTTGTAATGTCCTCGATAGCTTCTACTTGTATACATAACTTCGTACTACCTAACTTCGTATAACAGAGTAAGTGCTCTGTACTGTACTCTCCATTGTGGTCGATAAACTCGTCAAATAAATAAAAGAAAGAAAAATAAGCAATGCGTAGACGATTCATCGAACGATGTCGTAATATTTCAGATTCGGTAGTAGTCATGGCTGGATACGCCGACGTAGTCGTTCTTCGACATCCCGAGCCTGGTGCAGTATCGGTGAGCGTTAACTAATCAAACTTACAAGGAACATTCCTCAACTGAACATTTCTCTTCTCTTACGAAACATGGTATACAGATAAAAAAATTACACAACAGAAAAATACTTCTTTATCAACCGACACTCGGTGCAATTAAAAGCAATCTCTCGTGTCTATTAATCATCGATTCACTCTCAGACAAAAAAATTGGAGAAACTCGTTACCCTATAGCCTTGACCCTGCAGTTGTATGATGATTATTGTTCATCCGTAAAAATGAAGTGAAACAAACAAGCTTATCGTTTGATGACCCGTGTGTCTAGAGAGCGGCGCAACATTGTAGGAAGCCATTGTTGAACGCTGGCGACGGGGTCGGTGAACATCCGACGCAGGCCTTGCTGGATATCTTCACGATACGAGACGAGATCGGTACGGTGAATGGACTGACCATCACTATGGTTGGGGATTTGAAGCACGGCAGGACTGTCCATTCTCTCGCAAGGTCGGTCATGTTTTCATAAAAATTTCACGGATGACCTTGTTTCGCATCCTCGATCCATCTTATCTTTATGCGATCTACATCGTGGCCAATAACTCTCGTACGTGTCAACGTCGACGCATTTTGCGGATGTTTTTTAAGCGAGATAGTCCGTCGCCATTTCGCTTTCTAAAGTTCCATGGTTCCTAGGTCAAGTGCTGAATAAGTCCTTGTCCAATGACACGATGCGATACGTTGCCCCAAAACTACCTGGTTGAATTTCAAACCAAAGGGAACTGTGGGTTTTATGCATTTGCAAACGTGATTTTTGATTTATTTAGTATCGTTTAAAAAACATACGAATTTTAAGAGATATGGGAAATTGTATGAGGACATGGACGAATACAAAAATATTTTAAATATCAGCAAGAAAGTACATGTTTAGAAAATAACACATCTCTTGTCTAAATTTCGAATCATCATCTGTGCCTGTAAAAATATAAATTTGCGTAAACATTACTTATAGTACTTTGCCCTGGACCTACGAATGTTTTTATCAAGTAATAAAGACTCTAACATATCGTGGATTGCGATGCAGGTTACTGACCCTGTACAATGTCGAGCTACGATACGTGTCACCCCCCGGCCTTGGAATGCCTGAGCACGTGGTGAAGTACGTGTCCAAGAGGGAAATTCCACAGACAAAGTTCTCCAGTCTTGAGGACGCGCTTCCTGACACAGACGTCCTGTACATGACGCGAATTCAGAAGGAACGTTTCGCCAACCCGCAGGAGTATCGACAGGTAAACATTTCTTTGGTCTAGTCGTCATTGAACTTGGATTCTGGAAGGCTGAATTGCTCGTTAGCATGCGAAAGACTAATTCGGTGGAAAAGATTTATCGTGCACCAGACCATGACCGAGACATTAATAAGGAGACGTAACTTGTCTTGTAAATAGAGACAAAGCTAATATTATAGACGTTATTACTAAGTCTCAAAGTTGTTCTGCTATTATGAGATAGGCTATAGATTTGTTTAATTTCAAAATGAAACGAAAGAAACGATAAAAGGAGAAAGATTAATATTCTACTAATTGGCGATATATCGGAAACTTTGATTGCAGGTTTGCGGGCATTTTGTGATAACGCCACAGTTGATGTCCCGCGCAAAGAGAAAGATGATAGTGATGCATCCTCTGCCTCGTGTCTTCGAGATCAGCCCAGCGTTCGACATGGATCCACGCGCTGCTTACTTCCGACAAGCTGAAAACGGCGTTTACGTTCGAATGGCTCTGTTGGAGATGGTTCTTAGAAGACCATGATCGATCCAACAACCGATAAACAAACGTGTTTTATCAGACGAGACCAATTTGACTATCAAGAAAACCATCGATACAAGAAGAACAGTTCTAATTAACCTATGATCCGTGTACATTGTTTTATAGTCAATCAAAGGGACACAAGAAACCATCGACGAAGAACGGCAATGCCAGGGAAAAGACAACTACCTTTTTTATCGTACGTTTGCAAACTTCATGTCCCGTCCTCCTGACATTTGAATCCTTGCATTAGGAGCTTCATCTTCATCCAGGCCGATAATGCAACGCTTCCGCCAGACATTCCGACACGTGTAAAATTTCCCACGAATCTGTTTTGATGGACATTTTTTATCTGTACGTAATATATTTACAGAGACGATTAAAATTTGCGTCACGCGATATGATTTCACCCTCCTCGTCCCGTTTCCTAACGCCGGTGAAAAACGATCACGTGCACGACGATAAAATCTTTCGATTTCAGACAATGTCATTCGTACGTCAATGGAAAACGATCACGCGCAAGGTGATCGAATCTTTCACTTTCAGACAATGTCGGTGAGAAATGATCACGTAATAGGTAATAAGATTTTTAACTTTCAGACGATGCCGTTTCCATGGTCGATGAAAAACGATCACGTGCAAGGTAACAAGATTTTTCAATTTCGAACAATGGCGTTTGCATGATCGATGAAAAACGAGCACTGAATGGTGTTAAAAGTCGTTTACTTTGAAACAGTACCGCTTACATTTATATATATATATATATATATATATGTATATACACTTTTTCCCATATGTACACAAAACATACGCATATAAAATCGTCTTGAAATAATATAAATTATCGATTAGGGAATACTTTGGGAGTCTTTCATAGTACACGCACGAGTTGAACAATCGCTACAATTAACGTCATCATTTTTATCGAGCTTTGTAATCACGCTCATCCAGTGGCGAGACGTCGATGTCGACGCGTGCTTTATTGAAATACGCTCGATAAAATCGTGGCCCCGTTGGGAACGGCGCTACACCATTTTTGCTAATCGTTACAAGGCCGAAGAGGAATGACTAGACATCGTAACCTCGGCACTGTCGCGATCGCCATCACGGCAAAACGCAAATTCCAGAGAATGAAAGAAAAAGTCGGTCTTGAGAGAAACAAGTCGGACAACTTTTTTGTGACGTTGGCTCTCTTCAGGTCAACGCGTATGCTACATCCGCCTCGCGTTACGAAAGCTTGATGACTTTCATAGATAACCCTTCGAGCTATGTGAATTGTCTTAAATATGATAAGACGAACGACTGTGATCTTCGAAGCAACTTTCGATGCCCTTCTAAAAATTAGAAGTGTTCTTTTTCTCTCTCAAAAAAAAAAAAAGAGAAATCAAACTCTTATCAGATTTGGAATTTCTCTAGACCAACGTTTCCTTTTATCTCGAAATGTACCAAGAGCAAACAAAAATTTGTATTCCCATAAACTTGTTGAGATTGTTCGGCATTCGTACTAGCAGAGTTGGAGAAACTTTTATTCGATCGTTGACCGTCGGTAAAGAAATTAATTCTGAAGGTGAGGCGTTGAAAAAATAATAAACCTGGTTAGGACTCGTAAAAATAACATGAAAAAGTACAGTTTCCAATCTTGTAGAAACAAAATTTTAGAAAATTTGTATTTGTTCACCGTGGCGTATTATTTCATTCTTTCAGTTTCTAGATTTAATTCAACGAATGATGGATAAATTATTCATTCTGTTCTCGTTACTCAAGATTCCTCTAGATAAGATTTGGATTAGTGTAGATAAGAATTTTGCCCAACTCTGTGTACAAGAATGGAACTTCTTCTCCCGGGCGCGACGAAACACACTCGTCTTCACACGCGTTTCCACACACGTATACACGCTCGCTCGTACGTGATTCGTAAATTCGTATCGTTTAATGATCTCGTGCGTACGATGCTCACTGATTTCAGCAAACATCGAGCAACGCGTGATCTCGAGCCGTCGAAACTCTCGAGAGTTCCCTGAATACGATCGATGCGATCGAGAGGTTCTAATAACCCATAGATAAATAACGATATATAAATCACAGTTACGGGGGATAATATTAACAAATAACGACCAACCAATTCAATTTTCATGGCAAACAACATACGTAACGCTTGGCCTTGTTGCATTGAGTCGTTATTCAAAACCTGTACAAGTGAATATAAACAAACTGATACATATTGTCGTGTATGAATGAAAGTTGAAACACACGATTCGACTTTATAGCTCTTCCGGTATAGCTCTTCTTCCTACATGCTTCGAGACTCCCTTAAATTTGTCACTTATTTGTTTATCTTTACTTTTGTAAATTTTGAAAGCGATCCCATAAAACAACTCTAAACGTTGGCAATTGCTCGCGACAAAACTGAATTGGATATCCATTTATATTTCCGACGAGCAGATCGTCCTTGTTGAGTAATATTAACGTCTGCTCGAAGAACTTCTTCGCGACAAATGGCGGCATGATTCGCGAGTATTTCATCGCGATATAACCCAAGCACGATTGTCCGCTCCTGAACCGAGACTATCGCCACCGATTATTCACTTATCGTTGGAATAAATAGCGTTTCGTGACGAAGAAGTTCGATGGAAACCACCAGCTACTTGGCTTTTGTTCTTGACAAAGTCGACGCGAGGATGTCAGACTATGGCACTCGTTCGATAACCAGAGTCACTGGCGCCAGTCGGACACATGCCAGCTGCTAAGGACTTCACGTCGTCCGTTTTGCTTCTCTTTATGCGAGAGATCGGCGGCATTCTCAGCTTGAGCTTCTTCTTCTTTATCAGGGCGTCCTTTTTTCTGAAACCAGACAAAAGTGATCGCTCCCACGCCCTGTCTTTCCAAAGATCCAATTACAGGCATCCGAAAATAGTACCCAGAACAGATTTTCTATCTCTCGAAATGAAAATGTATAGTATACCCAATTTTATTTCGTTTTATGTGTTAAGTTTCGAAAGAGTTTCATCGACATTCTAAATTTTCATAAAACTAAAAATAAAATGTATCTTCGAACGTAGTAATTGCAGCTCCGAAGATTACTGATATGCAAAATTAAAGACGTTTTAACGAATGCCATTTTCGTTCGAGACAGATAAACGTTATTCCCTGCTGTTTTGCAATAACAAATTCTTCTGTTGTTGTAGATAATATACATAGCCTAACAAGCATTGATTCTGACCATTTCACACTCATGTGTCTTTCCTTTGTTGAATACGATGTACAGTATTATACTTTTAGAGAAATATTCGTAATTTTACTTACTGGTGCTTGCAGTCGATGAATATGCCCATCGAAAATAATACGACTATAGCGACGATGATGCCGACCACGACCACCACAAGCGTCACTATAGCGTCCTCCTCTTCGAGCGTTAAAGGTTCCTCCGTTGTCGACCACGATACGTCTGAAACACGAATTATGTTTGTAGCAGAGATGAGTAACATCTCAACCATGAGTAACGTTACAACCTCGGAAAAAGGTAAAAGAATAAAATCAAACAAGAGCGATTTATTCGCGACGTCCATTCCATTGAATAGTTGCTCCGATAAAGCATGTCTTTACCTTGAGATAATTCCGAAATACGAACAGCGAAATATTTCATTTTGCAAATGAACCAGCGACGAATAAATCGTTGGTCGAGACTGTTGCCTAAATCCGAATTTCGCACGCTTCAGCTAAAAACATTTTCAACCATTTCGCAACCAGGAAATAAATACAGCAACAAAATAATCCGTCCAAGGAAGCGTGAAGCGTGCATTCTTCTTCGAAGACTGTAGAAATTCCATGTTTATTTCGTAACGATCGTTCGACTTATGTAAAGCCACGGTTAACGACCCAACGGTGTCATGGGGCTGAATTTCTGCATCGAAAAATCAACGCTGACGCGCGTCGATTGCGTACAATAGACGAGCATAGGAAACGGTGGCCGAAAAATTCGGTCGTTGGGGTTCGGTTGACGTCATCGTGCGGTTTCCGTTCTTCGCTAGAACTCGTGGATGACGTTCGGCAGGGCACGTACACCATCTTGGCGACGTTTCACGACCATTAGAAGCGGGGGAGTTGAAAGACCCGAAGGCATTTGCCAGGGTCCCAAACCCCTGGCGTGACAAACAAACGGGGACCTACAGTCGACTCGTGGTAACTCGAGTCTCGAAGGTAGAACTACGATTGAACTCCGTTTACCTGAACTCCATTCGTTGCAACGAAATTTTCACTCGTGTTTGATATAGCGAATTTCTGCTGGATTTCTATTACCTGAATTATTACGAGGCATCGTAATGTAAAATTAAAATCAAACAAATACATTCTTAATAAAAATGATATATAGCTCTGTAAAACCATTATAATAACGAATTTCAATTCGATACTTCTACGGCTATGTTCTTAAGGATCTACGGGGTTCATTTGTACAATAAAAACGTGATTCTTTTTCATTTTACTTGAGTTTCCCCTCTCAAGCACAAAAGGTATCGAAATTATTCAAATTCTTGCGTCGCAGAAAGTTGCCGCCCACGATAATAAAAAATCGATGGCTCTATATGAGAGGCGTGTTCGATACAGATATCGTTTCTAAAGATAAGCAGCAAGAATCGTATAACTAACGGAACATAATACAGTATATTTTTACGCAGTAAGGTCTCAAGTTACGCGGTGAATTACTTTCAGAACTTCGCGCGTAAGTAGAATCGCACAAACATGACGTGTCTTCGGTATGCGATCTCGATTTCGAAGCTTGCGTAGGTTACAGTTTTAATTAAAATTTGGTTGGACGAAAGTAATTCTATGTGATAAACAAGTGTCAAACGACATTAATTAAGAAGCAAGATAAAATAGATAATGTACGCGAGGAATAACAATCAAATTTTTAGAAGTGATTAATTGTTTATGATAAATTAGCAAGTTTGATACCCATCTATAATCTAGCGCGAGTTTAATTTGAAGTCGTGTACTTGCTCGTTATCGAAACTTTTAAAGTTCGATTTATTTCTATTATCGATGCGTAACTATCGTGATTTTGAGGCAATAGTATGGTCCAGGAATAATCAATTTACAATCAATATTTTACAAACTCTCGATGCTTAAATCTTGTTCAAGAAAGAAGATTTTCGCGTAAGTTTAAAAAATGAGTTCAAGATAGACGGGTTCATAGTGCAATTCTTTGCAAAAAAGACAAATTGAGAGAATGAAAATTCCATTCTATATGTAAATAGTCGCATACATATTTATGAGGACATGAATGGGGCTACTACTGTATTACTCATTTCTACGCGAAGGTAACTGTCACGTATTAGGTATTTTACCCCACATACTTTGAATAATTAGATCTCGGTGGAACGAGCGTTTTATCGAAGAACGAGCATTAAGTTCTTATCGGTCTCTCGCTATTTCTCTGAGAAACGCGTCTTTATTTGTGCGTAGGTTGTTAACATCGACTCGAGCCGTCAATGACCAGAACAATGCTTTTCATTTAAATGACAGAATCTCTCGAATGACTATCGCGTCGCATAATCGACGTACCTGTCGTTGTTCGCGGATGACGCGGTGGTAAATGCAAAGACTTATCGACACCTGTACGCACTGATTCGTGCGTCTCTTTTCACCCAGAACTAAACATACTTTAAACAAGGATAGCATTCCAATTTTTAGTTCAGACTCAAGAAATTTAACCTTCGGCTCGTGTAACTTTCAAGTCACGTGTTAATATATCTTAAAGGTTTCTGTATAAAATGAGTGATAGAAAATACCAAATGTGCTTTAAAACGTACATAAAATTTCGTCAAAGATAGAACAAAATTAAGTAAATTCTTCTGTGTAAATAAAAAATATCTAACGAGCAACGCTTAATAATTTGACTAACGCGGTGTAATGACACTCCTAATGTGATTTCTTCCCTTGGATACTTGTTACACGTTATGTGCACGTTATAGACTGTGCAGCGATGTAAACGTACGACAAAAGAAAGGGAACCGCGCTAGGCACCTGTTGAATCTGACGTAAGAACTTGAAGCAATACATCAGAAGATGAAGTTGCTCCGAGATACCTTTGAGGTGAAAACTGCATGTATGCGTACCTCGTTTATAAACTTTATTGCTATTAACTTCTTGCACTCCAGATGATATTTTATCATCGTTACTTAATTTAATCATTTCTATAAATTATGAAAATAATTTTAAATAGAAATAATTTTTATGAATCGTAGGTTCCAAATTGTTCGTCTGCGATACGTCCCTTCAGCGTACTCAGATAGTGAAGAGAATGAAGATAGTAGAAGGTTTAAAGATAACATTTTAAAGAAGTCACTTGTTTCCATCGAACCTAAGTTCCACTTAGAAATCAATTATAAACCGAAAACATAAATACGTTTCAAATTCGTATCACCCTAACTCTATAAAAATCATTCTTTCTTAATGTGAACATCATTCTCTAGTCACAATTGTACAAGAACTCCGAAACTTTTCTTGAAATTCGATTATACATCGAAAACAACAAGTCAAGTTTCAAGTTGGCATCAATCCACCACTGTAAACATTATTATCTTTATTACAAATATCATTCACTAATTCAGTTCTACAAGAACTCTCAAAGTTTCTCTTAAAACTCCATTAAACATCCAAAACATCGAGTTTCACGTTCCTACTACCGATCACCGTAAACATAAATTTCTTTCATCGCAAATATCATTCACTATTCACCATTTAAACAAAAATCGCGACTAGAAAGTGTCAACCGTAAGCAAGAGGGGTCGCGTTTACAACTCATCGTCCCCACGGAAAGCGAGTTCCTGTTTTTCAAATCCTCGCGCAAAATGATCGACGCCTCAAGATCTTTCTGTATTCTTAATCGAATTTACCTTTCGTCGTGGACGAGAGTGCGAGGCTAGCGTTGACGCTCCTGACGCGCATGTTCGTGATCGAGAGTCCTCGTGCGTTAGACCACCTCAGTCGCGTAGAGCCGTTCGATATCGTTCGCGATTCGACCGGTTCGAGATCCCGAAGTAAACTGTCGGGCCACATGCCTCGAGTCATGCGATATGCTGAGGCCTCTGCTAGAGCAACGGAAACCGAACGGCGGAGCGACAAGGTGGGAGGGTATTCAGGATCCTGAGTGGAAGCGAGAGGAAAGCCACGCTTCACGGATCGCTGGAAGAGGAAGGCGGGGCGGAGAGGAAAGAGAAACCTCACGGACTCCATCGAAGAGTCCGCGAGGACTGCGGAGTGAGGACCGACTGTGTAACTTCCATTCACTGTCCCGGGAACCGCGTATAACCTGGTACGCATTGAAACGACCTGCACGGTTTTTGTACACTCCTCGTCAAAATTACTCGAACCATCGTCACGGATCAACCAGTGATGGATCTAGACTTGTCGAGACTTGGAGGAAGACTTGCTCTGAATTGTGAAAATGGAGTATCGTGTAATGAAATAAAAGAGCACTGTTAAATCTTCATTTTTTCGTAAATCTGAACTTTTTTTAAGAAGAAAAGTTTTCTTAATTTTTGTTTAACTTTAAGAATGTTTTAAGTATGCTTGAAAGAACATTAGGTATTTTATTCAATTCATTTCACATAGATGTCTTTGAGATATCAGCTGTTCCTTGATCCCTATCGGTGGGAATTCCGGAAGTCGCAATTATTACCCGAAAGCAATGAAATTTGAATACACATTTATATTATAAATTCATATTATTCATGCTAAATTAGTAAAAGTATATCGATCATATTTCTTAATACTGAATAATTGTAATAGTACGAATTCCAGAATTTAAGTATAAATATTTTTCGAGTGACTCCGTCCCGATAACGTTCAGGATCTTTTAAAACAGTCATGAACAAACACCGGTCGAAAGAAAGAAAAAGATTTTTAAAATCGACGTCTGTTCTGCATTATGTTTGATCGAGGAAGATTATTCAATAACAGACAGTTTAAGCATATTTGACAAATTGCGATTTTACAATTGTACGCAATAAAATTTCATTCATTCTTTATTTGTTATTTGAAGATACCTCAATTATTCGTGTTTTCGTATGAGAAACTAAAGGTTTTATCGACTACTGTACCAATCGTTCCATTCCCTTTCGAATAGATCCTACGACACTGATTTATCTGTGTTTACATAATTAAGAGACGTGTATGTAAATCCGTACGACACTTCTTTCCGTAAACATTATTCCCCAAGGAATTTCGTAAACAGAAAATTGCGAAAGATTGCAGAAAATTTTCGAGAACATTGAAATTTGGTATCTGAAGCAGATAGGCTGCAAATGTTTGTAAATTTTACAGTGCATCGGTAGCATTATGGTTGGAAAAGATAACACGCCAAATATTTGCTTTTGTTTTATATTGTTTAAATAAGTACCATCGACGGTGACGTTTTCAACGTGATTTTCAAAACGCGCGTGCGTTACAAATATTCCAACGTGCAAAGGAAATAATGATCTTTGCAGCGCCTCGACCTTCGAATATGCAAAGCATTATTAACATAAGGGAATCGAAGATGTTATTGGTAATGAAGTAGAACACGTTGTTAGTCATTGTCAATTGTTCCATGAAGGCAAGCAAACAGGTACGGTAGACGACTACCTGTTGCAGAGTCTCTACCTTCGTATGACTTGCAATTTAAAGTGAATTACATTGCTCGCTTAATCTTCTTAAATAGAGACCAATTCTTATTGTTAATCTTGTATTTTATCCCATTTATCTTCCGGTTCTGTAATGTACGTAGGAGAAATACGCATCGGCACCATGCACTACTCCAACAAAGCCGCTCAACATCTGCAAAACACATGATACATTACGATAGAAAACTCAGCTTTGTTTTAAAAATTGATTAGTCGTCACCTGGATTTATGATGAAAGCATCGCGTCGGAAAATTGTTCACGTTTCAACATAATTAAAATAAATATAAGTAGACGTTACAAATACAATATTTAAAAATGAATACATAACGAACTTGATCGCAACCCGATTAAAAAAAGGGCATTTCAGTAAAATCGATAGGAAAGAAACCAGCTAATTCGCGTATGTGAACTTTGAATAATGTTCCGAAGAAGGCATTCGTCACAGGCTAAAATGTCGATCAATGAATCATCGTTTCTGTACGCGCTGATGACTATACGGAGTTTATTACTCTGCTTGCCAATGGACGAGTCTTTATATTATCGAAAAATACAGTTACCGTAATTTGATTTAACTTTACGATTAATTGTACATACATAAGCGGCCGTCATTGCAGGATACACGTCGAAGCCTGGTATTAGGTGATATTCCGGTAAAAGAAATACCTTTGTCGAGAATGCCAAATACGATGCCGAGCTCAAGTACAAGAACGAGGCTAAAGCGTTGAACATCATTTCCTGCAATTTTTACAAGGTGGAATTAAACAAAGGATCGCATGTCTGTCTGTTGCTTACGGTCAGGCATGAGCAAACATCTTAACTAGATAGAAATTTGTATAATTTGAATAAGAATTGGAACTTTAATTATATTACATCGAAGAAATAAAACTCATCCAAATAATTATTTAGTTTTGGTGACGACTTGCTTTACACACAAAAAGTTATTTGCATTTATTTGGACGTGAAGTCATTACAATTTAGACTGTAGTACATCTTGGTCCACTCTTCATACTTACGTGTCGGAACATAACATTTTACATTGATAAGCTATTATATACGTACAAAAAGGGACGATCTGATCAGTTTGTACGATTTTTCGGACACGATGTAGCAGGCAAGCAGTACCGCCGAGGTCAGGAAACAAGCCGAAGATGTGGTCAAAGACCCCTCGAAAGCCGAGCCGATCGTTGTGCTGTATCTCAAACCGTAGTTAATTAACAAGCTCTGTATCAGGCCACTGATTACCTGCAAACCGCACGCACACGTTCCATTATCGTTGCGCAGCGCCGCCTCGTGAAACAGTTAATGGATTACACCATGGCGAAGCATCAAAAATTATTTCAAACGTTTCGAATTGTCGCGCTTTCGACAGACAATGACAAACTATAGCCATTATTCCGATACTAGACTGGGAATATTTATTCGTTTATGACAAGTTTAAAAATACAAAAATATACGATGTTATAGTTTCAATAAAAATTCCTACCGCTTCGCAAAGCTTCAACATTCCCGGCATGGTCTTGAGGAATTCCACGTGTATGCACGTGCAACATCTGCAGAAGCAACACGCGACACCTCCAGATGCGTGGGTGCTGGCGGAGGACATCCTGATCATCGGACCCGCCCCGTTCCTGCCCATCACGGCCGCCGTCGCAAAGATCTATCTATCAGCCACTGAATAGCGCGATTTCGAGGCCTCGTTGCGCCCTGCGTCGGATCAACCTTCACTCGAGGACGTCCAAGGTTTCGCGAGAGTATCCGTTATCAAACCGTTGGGTCTCGGCAATTAACAAGTTCATTGAACCGTCTCGTAGCACGCCCGGATCCTTGATTCGGTCGCTCTAATTGGTTAAACGGCGATTCATTCGCATCGTTACAGAGCGTGAGCCAATGGATCGGACACGGGTGATCTTCGGCGAGGCTCCAGACACGGGCTGCAACTGTTCAGGGCTTTAGGGCAACGAAACGCAAACGAATAACCGTTAAATGTTGATAACTGAGCAAACCGAACGGGATATTTCAAGCGACGAGAAAAAGGAACCGTGGACGCGTTCGTGAACGCTTTCCAACAAACTGAGGGTGTTTCACCGGTTGATCCGGAACGTTTAAATGTCGTTGCACCCCCCGCGTAGCATGCAACGCAGAGGAATACAGACAGACGTCTATTTCTGGCACGTGCCACGCCAGAACGTATGTCTCGTTGGCTCCACAGCCGTCACACAGGAAATATTTAAAAAAAGAAACAGCCGAACGGGGATGTTCATTTCACAAAGAGAATTTCATAGGTGAAGGACTCTCGAAGGTTACTGAGTCGAGGTCCTAGGCTTCATATTATAAGAGATATTAAAGGATTATCTTTTTAGCACTTGAATAATTTAATATATTATTACTGTCTAGTGTTAAGTTTATGCTAGGATCATGTATTGGATAATGCTGAAACTGTCACCAGTCCTTTATCCCTTATCCCGATCGAATCACGATTAACTCGTCGCAGGTGACGATGTCGGATCGATTCTTGGTTTGTTGGTCGAACACGCGCCCGCCTATGCATAATGCGATTGCTTACGTTGTGCATCCCACCGCAGTATCCTGTTCCTTCTCTCTCTTTGAACAGCTTTATTGAAACTCATCTCGCATATGCCGCGCTACGTGCGGACCCGCGTCCTGTCGATGGCCGTGCGAAAGAAAGCCTCAATTTTCATCGACGTAACCCTCGAATTTGTTGACTCACAACTGCCAACTGCGTCAATCGTACGCTGCCGTGCATTAAAAAGAGACTACAAACTGGCTTTCCCCTGTAAACGAGCTATTATCGCGATTGTTGCGTCAGTGGTCGAGGTATAGTCCACGGTATGGTCCACTTGAAATTTTAAACTGTTATTTACACATACCTTGTAAAGTTATGTGAATTTTTTCGTGCGAAAGTGCGTAATAATTTCGAAGATGTAAGAAACTTAAATTAAGTTCTATTCTTGCACCAAGAATAATTATGATTATGGAAATAGATTTAGGCTCGATCTTTCGATGCAATGATCTGTCTTTATGAAACGCTTTATTTCGTCTTGTTTTTTTATATTATAAATATTACATATAATTACAATAAATATACGTGTACGCGTGTTTATATACTTTATATAAATATAGTTACAAAAAAAAAAAAAAAAACTTGTGCGAATGACGCATGTAGATCAGTATAAGGAGTACAAAATGCCCACGTAGTATATCAGTTAGTGTGTGGGGAGTGTCTGTATATCGCGTAAAAAAACCTATAATTTAATTTGTAATTCGTTCATCGCTCTGTGCGTCTGAGACGAGCTGATCGTCGACGTAACACGTTTAGAGAGTTAAATAGCGCGATGGCAGTACGTGTGTACGTATGAAATATAAATATATCGTTTGAATTACACTCAGGTATAAAAAGTCGTGACTTAGATAATACTTAAATCACGTTTGGTATCGAATCACCGTGATCCAAATCAGTCCAAAGTTTACAGAGTATACGAAACGAATTGGACGAGCAATTTAATCCTTTGCGGTTGAAATTTTCTCGTTTCATTACATCGAGGTAAACTCGACATACGGATCGCAAAAGGGTTACAGACGCGCAGATGTTTGAAGATTCTTGACAAAAAAACGCAACGGTCTCCTTAAAGTCCTCTGTGCGTGCGCACAGCTATGATGGTGCTCAGAAAATATAGCGCCGAGTTCACCAAACCACAGATCTAAAAAACGGTTCGGTTAGTAAATTTAAAATAGTTTGCTTTCGATACGTTACACAGATTTATTCGACTTACGGCACCAGTCATCAGCACTTCGTAGCCTCTTTGATTTCTGTTGGAAACGTTCACCAGAAACGTTAGCGACGCGGCTAGAATCAGTCCGAATGCTATCGCGTGGTACATGAGTTCCTATAAGAAAGATGAACTCGTTAGTATTTATGGTTGCCCGTTGGTAGAATTTTCTAATACTCACATAAATGGTTTTGACGATAATTGAAGAAGTTGAGAACGATGCTAAGCAGCTCACGATGATAATAAATGTACCAATCATAAATGTTGTCATTATTAGTAGGAAAAATAATTCAGCGGTGACGAAATACTGATTTGTGGTGAACTGATGACCGATTATTCCCACGCAAACGACTCCCAGCGTCTGAAACACACAAAAACGAAGAGACGTTCGGTTAGAATTAGTAACACAAAAATCAATGAAGCTAAACCAACCAAAGTCACATAGGCTCAAACCTTAGCGAACGTTGGCACACACGTTATGGTAGCATACGTACCTTTGATTGCCTTGGCTTTTTGGTAACAAAAGGATTGTGTGAAATGGTACACACTAACTCGAATTATTTATTGCATGAATTTGATCTTGTCTTATAAATCAAAGTTATTCCTCGATTATATTCGGTATCGCTTTCGAATCAATTGATGCTCAAGATAAAAAATGAGTTGTTGAATGCCGAAATTATATCTTTCCAAATTTTACCGATACTTTAGTGATGATTTAACAGGAATACAATAGAAAAATACATAAACACGAGGTTGCACCACTAGTTCAAGCAACGACCAATAAACTCACCAGCTGCAACAACTTGATGATGCCGCCCCACGTCTTCAAGTAGCCGCTGTTGATAATGACCGAAGTGGAGGTGCTAGTCATCGTTTGCGTTCTGACGGTTACCGAGTGAGACATTGTCATTTCCTTCGTTGCCGACACTGAAATTTAAAAGCATCGCGTCACCACAACGCACAATTTGTAGAAAGCAACTCCAGCGCGTTCGTTTGATATTCCCCTGATGAGCGGACAAATAGGGCCAAGGCCAAAATTTCGAGGCGTAAGCCACATTTCATGACGTGCCTCTTCCTTTCTCGATGCACAGAAATAGCATCGAGCCTCGGATTTAATTTTTTCATGTGACATGGAATATTCCCCCAATATTCTCGCTATGGGAAGTATCAAATGCTGTTCTCGCACCTGTGCCAGACAATCCAGCCGAACAAATTATATTTCTCGTAGAGAAAAGTCTTGCAAACAAATTTGCGAAATTGTCTCACGGTCGTTTAGAACCAATGAAATGATTGGAAATGCATTTGCATCGAAGAATAGTGGATCATCGATGAACATTCAACTAAAATTACTAAAGTAACTGGCCATTTATAAAATTGTGTTGAAATCAATATGGATCTTGTGGAATTCAGCTGTGTGGTTCAGGTAGTATTACAAAAATTGAAGTCCTGATAGGGTTCTACTTAAAGATACAAAGAGCCATTTATCATTACTAAAATTCCTTCGTTAGCAACGTCACAGACTATTGAAAAAAAGTGTTTTATAGTCGACTAGGACTAATGAATAACTTAGAAATGTATTTAAATAGATTATCTCCTTATCATTCATCATACATGATCTAAGAATGTTTACAGCGATGAAAAACGTTGCAATCGCGACAAACATTACCATACATTCATTACAATTATTCCTAATATTCAAATTGGGGTCAATTGTACACTTTTCCTTCGTATGAGTAAGACTTATCTTACAAAGGTCATTTGAAGGTCAACGTATCGTACGCAATTGGATTTCTTTTTTTTATAAGCCACAATGCTACACCAGTGAAAACATGTCATCCCATTAAGAAAAATATAGATAACCTTGATAGAAAGTAAGAGCACGTGAAGATATGCTAATGCGCAACCTTGTGGAGAATAGAAACGACGCCGACGATTTCGCTTTCGCCCTATTCTCTCCTTGCTCTTACAATTTCTCACTGATCGATAAAGCGGGCGTGACTATAGCATTCACTTTCTCCCTCTCTCAAGCTACGTAACAGCTGAAGCGACAATTCAATTGCAGAAAAATACTAGATCAATCACTTCGCGGAAAAAAACTCTTTAATTACATCATTCGTTCTCCGAACTAACTCTGATAAACCGGTCATAGATAAAGCATAGCGGTAGGGCCCGAGTTATGCGCTGCGACAACCTTCATGGAAAACTGATAACAAAAACATGGCAAAATGTTCGCGGAACTCGCTTTCAACAGCGAGGACTTCTGCCTAGAAATTTAACAATTATAAAGGAACATGGTCATGTCATTGGTAACTTGTTTTAAAAATTTAATGACATTAGTGCTAGGTACTGTGAGAGGGTTTCAGGATGGATACAGATTAACACCGACTGCTCGTTAACGGTTAAACAGAAGAGCGACGATGGTCGTGTGCCGCCAAATTACCGAATTCTTACAAAACAAAGTGGTCCACTGTCCACGGTGCGTCATTGCATAGACGCGTCAATAAAGCGTATTCGACGTGACGATACGTTCTCGATAATATTCTTTCCACGAAGCGTAAAAGAACAGATATCGTAACCGACATAGTGTAACGAAGATATACAGAAATCTCACCAAAAAATATTTGCAATCTATGTCGCGCGTTACAATACGACCATAGGTCGACAACGTCGTACGTTGGCCTTCGTGACGAAAACACGAGCGATGAAAACACGGCAGTGACGCTTCGTGGACAGATGTTCATTCTTTTACGTTTGTCGTGACAATGAAGTATATAAGCGTAAAATATCTAATACGTGGCCCTTGCCATATTAAAATTCATTGTTTTCTGATAAATCACTCCTAAGATCCAACTTGAATATATGCATATACACACTCAAACGTACGAAATTTTTTTTTTTTTTTTTTTTGTTTCATAACCATTCCTAAGGTATAAAAGAGACTAGAGACGAATTTTTGGACTCCTGGACCCAGGGTACTCCAAAACGTTGAGAAATAAAAATATTCGAGGTGAGCTAAATTTTAAATTAAAATTTGTATAACGATACTTCTTTAACTGCTACCAAGAAGGTAAGACACTCGAACCGGAAGCGAATCTTCCAACGTACAGTGAAAATATCTTTTTTCTTCAACTCGGATTACGGACATTGCCCGAATTAGCGTGGCTACGAATAAACACACAACTGCCGTCACCGGTTATTTTTAAATGCAACAACATCCACACCTACGCTTCGGAGTTATCCGCCAATGAAACCGATTAGAGAACCGGCGAATTGACGTTTGAGCATGGTAATGTTTTTATCTCGCGTGATATCCATCCTTTTACGTTTTTTATGGCAATGAAACGTAAAGTAACCGTAAAATATCTAACACCCGCCGATGAAGCGACGCCTCTGCGAACAGTAGGACTTAAACTGACCTTGCTAATTGTAAGATGGATGATCGCGCCGCAAGCGTCTGCGATTGACTGAATTGCACGGTTGTGTTTCCAACGCGCTACCATGAACGGCGTCACTGAGGGGCACGCCTGCGTAAACTGGAACAGGGAGCATCCACCATCTTTCGTCCGGGAAGCAAACCGGTTGGATAAAACGTGCATTGTTTGGTTGATTCATTAATTTTGCAGGAATTGGAAAATTACTCAACCGAATGAAAATTTATAAAGTAAAATTTCGCGTTACAATTCACGAAATATATTTTCACGAATAATTTGTAAGGTACAATTCGTTATTTGTAAAATGGAATCATCTGCATTTTGTAATAGGTGAAATATAACTTTAAAATGTACGATTTACTTTAATTTTACGAATCAATTTTAAAATATATGTATTTATTTTATGCAATGTAATTGAATTATTTCATAAATAACAAAATGAAATTATATTTCATTAAATTTAGTAAATTTATAGTGTAATACGTATGCTCCCAGATAATAGATGGACGTCTGACAAAAATTATAGATCAGTATTAAAAAAGAAATTCAAATACTATCATATATCCCAAATTCAATATTCATTTTTAAATATTACTTTTGATTTAAATAGCATTAAACATGATGTCGTATGCTTTTCTTTCTATAATGCAGCTTAGAGGTTCAATACTCATACGATTCAACGATAGTCTTGCACTAAAATTAACCTAATAATAAAATGAAACTTGGAAATAAAAATTATTCAAACGCACGTATATGTGTATATATTTTCGTACATGATTGTTAACGACACGTGACGAATATTGGTGTTCATTGACGAACAACAGTGTCGGAGAGAACAATTTCTTAAACAAATGCGTGATTCGATGTTGCTTGTAGCCATGCTTGGGAAAAGGAAGGACCGTTGTTCGGTCTTGTAACGAAAGTGAAAATTGTCACTCGTAAATTCATCTATTCTTATACTTTACTTAACACTTTATCTACCGGGAGCCCGTTTACAAGACTTTTTAATTTGAATCTATCACCCCGATTGTTTACTTGCAGTGCTTAATATTTAAAAATAAATGAACCTTTCGCTATACTGTCAGTCCCAAAAGCATTCCTGCCCTCTGTGCCTAATCAAGAAATTTGTCTAAATTAAGTGGTAGGTTCGATGTTTCCAAGTAAAAGTTTCATGAATAAACATTACACGTGTTTATATTTGTAAAGAAATATTTATTTCGAAACATCGAACCTATCATTTAATTTATACAAATTTCTTCAATATTTATGAATACAAGACACGAATACATATTGGACTGACTATATTATAACTATCTGAATATAAACTTAACATAGAAAGTCCTCTTCTAAGATGACTTCTTTCTAAATAAACCGGTAGTTAAAGCGTTAATTACGCATCGATGTTGCCTCCAAATAGCATCGAATCGTTTACAAGGGATCTGTGTAGGTTTTAAAGGCACCGTCGAAAATGATCGTGCGTGTATTTCCATAGCAGTATGTGTAGAAAGAAAATACAATGTATTCGCAAACATCCATTTATATAGTAATCGATTATCCTTTCACACGCTTACATCAACGAATGCGAAATACAAGGGCCCTTTACGTATGAGTGAAAGATAATAAAAAAAGAAGAAGAACGATGTAGACGGCACTCGATTTGTGCAAATATATTACCTATATAAAATAGATATATATATATATATATATATAATTTGTGTATACATATAAGTAAAAACTCGCGGTAGTGCGACAAAAAAGGTACGGTTACAAAAATTATTTGGACGGGAACAGTGCCGCACGAGATACGCGTACCAACAACCGAGAGAATATTCGTTTGTAGACCGATATTCGTGAAAAGCACTCCCGGAACATCGACGTCCAATATGGATTTTGTCGATCCTGGGACACTATTCTTACATGACAAACGGCGCTGATGTTCTCGATAATTACAACTATTTGTATCGTGGAGAACACTGAACCGTGCGACGAAGAGAATCCACGAAAATCCTCAAGAGGATTAACCGATGAGAAGAGGGACCTAAACTATTTGTCTTCGACCCTTACGTGCGTCTGCAGGGTGCTAGAGTACTTCTGATGCAGTGTACGAAATATTAGGCGTAGATATTCAATAAATGTCGACATAGAAGGGTTACATACTTTGAGGCAGAATCGGCGAAATTTTCTTCGAATAATAAATGGTGAAGAAAGACAGCGAAGTGATTTATTCGCAGTGTTTATCGATCGAACTGGTATCCAGATATGCTTTTATCCGTTCAACGTGAAATATAACTTAATTGTAGGTATACTTAAGATTGAAAATCTTTATTGATTGTTTACTTTTCATTGATTATTCGAATATTCGTATATCTAGATGAGAGTTTTATTCATCTCTGACATTTGTATCGATACAAAGTCTGTTACGGTTCTTGTATAAAAAATGACACGATTCGTTAGGAACCACCAAGGTACGCAGTTTCATTTCTGCTATTTTACAAGGTCATCTTTAAATCCTTTTATCTACAATAGCTCCTTTCCCTAATATTCCATACTTCAGCCTGCAGAAGCGCATTAAAATCGAAGAGAGACAAATCAGGTTCTTTCTTCGTAAATGTCGTTTCGTGTTCCTTCGGCGCAACAACCCGTCCTAGGCCCGCGCAAAACCCTGACTTACTATATCCGTTTTTGTCGGTCGTTCAGCGCTCTCATGGTCGTCCAAGATACGCACGAAAGCGAAAGCCATATTACTGCAAGTCAAGTAACTTTGAAATATCGACATGGCTGCATAAATGATAACCATGCATGCACGTTCCTCGGTAGAGTTCTCAAAAAAGAGGAAAGACGATGACTTACATCGCAATGACCTTCACCTGTACCCCGGATGCAAGTTCCGTTGAATCCAACGTGACGAAACATTATAAATAGCGACGAAAAATATTATATTAGTTAAGTAATGTATTTATCCTAAATTTGAGAAATTGGATTCAACGTAATTTGCCTCCCAGGTACACATCGTGGAGTCTGAGTGTCAGGATGGCGACGAGAGCGATTGAAACGCGGAGCCGTTAGTCGGCTGAATCTTAAGGCACATAGATTTTACAGAGTCTCTTCTCGTTAAGCTACGACACACGATCGGGTGAGGGGGTCCCATTGGACTAGCTTCTTTCGACCCATCGATTCCTCCGGGTGGGTGTAGCGTTTTAGACCGTGTCCATGGATGTTGGTCAGCCAGCAGACCCGACGTGATCGCGAGAACCCCAAGTGTAGTAGCCCCGCCGTAGAGGTGCTCTCTTCAGGTACCTGGCGTCTCTTCGAGTACCTCCGATCCTCTTCACTGCGTATTGCTGCTCTTCCACTCGATGTACAGAAAGTACGCTCCGGCAGCGTACGCGAGCGTGTTTAAGATTCCAAATACCTGCGGGGCAAATTGCGAAGACACGTTAACTCTTGGGCTAGAGACAAATTTCGCCCCATCTTTAACGCACAGTAGAACTCGTTTAGTCTTACCCCGCCAGCGATGTTCGCCGCAACATAAGATCCAGTAAATGCGCTCCAAACAGATAATTGAGCGATGAAGGCGATCATGTACAGGACGGCGGCCGACGTTGTGTTCAAAAGCTCCTGCAAATGATTAGTTTGGTGAGTATTTAACGATCGTTAAGCTTTAACAGTTAAGTTTCCCATTTAAATTCCTTTGCTTACCGTCAAAATCCAATTGATGGGTATTTTAAGAGCCTCTCTAATTGACAGCAAATAAATAAAACACCATATTAATGTGGCGATAAACGTTGTTACGGCGACGAATAGAAACCAATGGCTCGCACTTAAGCGCGCTGGAGACACGCACGCCATGCACAGTATACCAAGGCCCTGAAACAATCACCATACGTTTGCGTTTGATTAGGCTCGTTTAAATATTTCAACGAAATTTAAATTTAAGTGCTCGACGACTCGTAATCGTGAATACCTCCTCGTTTCATTTACTCGTGTATGAATTTGTGAAGGAAACAATGTTAGGATTTACTGAAGCAATGTCTGAACTTTCTTTATATTTACAAAGATCTCGGTAAAGAGGTCTCTTAAGTTTTTAATTCTTATTTTCTTAATTCTTATTATTATATTCTTAAACGTCGTATGAATAAACTGTAAATATACAAAAAGTACCGTCTTATCATTCCGTACAAGCTGATATTTTTTTTTAAATTCGAACCTCTACGCCTCTTAGAATTTCCAGCAAAAATCGTCCCGCGTTCAAAGGGCTGAAAGATCGTTCTATAGTGTTCAACAACTAATACAAAGTCTACGATCAATTTATTCATTTCTCTGCCATTACAATACAATCTTCGTTATCGACACAAATACATTCAAGAGTGACCTATGATTTTCGAAACGTAGAATTCTGTACCACCCTTGCACGCCGTTTGTCTTTCATTCTATCGTACTGTAAATTCGAGTTTTTCGGATAGTTTTCCACCATTTCCCGAGCCTTGATACGAATTTCTTCAAATTTACGAAGATAATCGGACGTCCCAAACACCGAGGTCGGTTCTTCAGATATCAATTTCTCACTCTTTGATTCGAGAAGTTCTGGGAATTCTCTCGACAAGGTGTCCGAAAGGTACATTTCCCTACGATTGGACCTCTCTCTAGCTTTCTTCAGCTTCTCCTCTCTCTCAGCTTCTTTGACAACCAACGGGAGCCTCTTTGCTTCCAATTCCGAAGGAACCAAGTTTCGTTTACTTAGAAGCACAGCCTTCATTCTGTCGTGCTCCTTCGACTTCCACGCGACGTGTTTCGGTCTTGGCGCGCTGCGCGCCCGTTTCTCCGCTTTCAATCTCAAACGTTCGTCCTGCTCTCTCCTGAGTCTTTCCCTGGCCTCCTCCAGTTCTCTTTTGCGTTCCGCGTCACGCCTAGCCGATCTTTTTGCTATAACGGCCGGATCGTTGGCGAGAAAATCGTTCTGCCAGCTGGAGAAAACCTTTTTCCTTCGCACTTCCCTCCAGACGTACTCCTCGAACCAGTCCATCCTCTCGATGGTGGTGTCGCTGCAGAGAGTCTCCGGTTCTCTCAACACGCGAAAGAATCCACCGTCGTCGCCCACACCTATCCCCTGGAACTGTCCCCCGACTGCGGAACAATCCAGTGAGAGCAAACAGGTGATCGGTCTCGACGACACCGTTTGAGAGAAAACAGGCTCGCTGGATTCGTTCTTAACGTCCCAGAGGTCGAGTTCGCCGCGTACACCAGCGAGCAGAAAAACACCGGGTTCGTTGGCCCAGCAGCTGGCTGTGTATCGACGATCGGTTCGCCTCCAAAACAGAGGCGAGTCCAGACAGTCGTCCTTCCAGATCGCGAACACGCGTCCACCAATCGTCAGAAGCACCTCCTGAAGATGCGGCGATCGCATAATTTCCGTAACGGGACCGTCGTGCACGCACGACCGAGCCAGGATCTTGCATTCTACGGCATCTGCAGTTCCCTCGTCGTACATCTGCTCGTCCCACGTGCACCTTTATCATCATCATCATCGTCGTCGTTATTATCAACATTACTACCATCAGGACAACACCCATTAGTTTACGGTATTTGCTTTTTCAAACAGACGTTTCTTCAGCATGCTGAAAAACTAGACTAGTCTCTAGTCGAGAGAACATAGGCTTGTCTGTGTTGGAAACGTGAAAGTTTGCGAAAATATTATTACTAGGAAACTGAATCTAATTTTTGAAGCTTCAAGCTCCAGTTTGGAAATTCTACTGAGCTTAAAATCTCGAAGTATTTACCTTGAAAATAAATTTTTTTACCGCTATAAGATTCACTCAGAACAATGGAGCTTTCTTGTTACGAGTTTATTCAATATTACTATTGCAATTATTTTGGAAATGACGGCTTAAATTTTTTAACAAAATACATTGCAACCATCGAAGCCTAGTTTCTCAGACATGCCAGGAAGAAATCACGTTTCGACCAAGTGCAATCGCATCGCGGCTCTTTTGAGACGCATACACTGCATGTCGTGACAGTAGAAGCATTGTGCAAAGGTCCCCTCGTATCACGGTAGTGTAGTATCGCGCCCCCCATACCGACGAAGAAGCTGTCAAACGAGAATACGAATCGTAAGGGTGCGGGATTGGTCGCGTAGGGAAACCAAGTCGACTGTGAATCCGAGGATCGTGGGTACGAATCTCCGTGCCTTATTTTTCGTAGAGACTCGTACAGTAGTAAACAGATGGGTGTTCGATGCGTTTGTTAACGTCGATCGCACCTTATCAATCCTTCGTCGCATCCAATCCAGAAACTCTTCATGTAGTCCGTTTCCTTCGAGCTCAATTCATGCGCGTTACGCTGATTTTCATCGCTTTCCTGAAGAACGCTGGTCGACGACAACAGCAAGCAGGTCAAGTTTAACGATTCTCCATTCGCAACAGGAATTTCGAAGCGAAGAATCGGCTGGAAAGCATCGCCCGAAACTTTATCGTCGAGATTCCAAACCGCCACGGTGCCATCCTCGGATGCGGTTAGAAATTGCGGGCCGGTGACGACGGTCGACTTTGTCAGCTTTCCACTTGGCTCTATTTTGTACTTGGCAGGCATCCATTGGATCCTTCGTACAGGGAGTCGGTGAGAGCGACTATTGTCAGAGACGGCTATCGCACGGATCGCTGGTGCGTACTCTTCTTGATCTGTGAAGCTACGCGCACCTAGACGGATAAAAAAATACATTTTTCAAAAATACATTTTAATAATCGATGACGTTATTTTATGGTCATATACCTCGAAAATTTTAGTTGCGAGTTTCAATTATTTATGAAATCGGAGACTTAAATTAGTTAGCGAGTCGTACGACGCAATGCTGCAAACTTTTAAAGAGTTCTTTTTATTATATTCTTGAGGAACAGAAAAAGTATAAACTATACTAGTCTACTGGAATATGATTCTAAACTTAAATGTGCCAGTTGGTACAATTTGGAGAAAGAATTGTTTAAATTCCGTGCGTGACTTTATAGTTCGTTAGTCCGAACCATTTGATGCAATTCTAATGGAAACGATGCCACTGTTCGGAAAACCATCGTGCGAATATTTATGGGATCGGCTGTATACCTACATATATCCTTCTAATCTTTCAATAAGAAAAATTACCAACGAATAAAAGTTTACAAAATTCGCATTCCTTTCGCCAGTGCCAAGTTCTCACCATTAGGATCGTTGCTGGGGTCACTCTTCGTGTCCCAGATGACCACGTGACCAGTGGAGCAACCTCCAATTACCAAGTTGTCGTCAAACGGACAAAACGAGACGCAATGTATCTCTCGATGGTATTGCAGCCTAAGCAAAGGTCGAAGAGGCTCGTCAAACTTCCAAACAAGCACTTTAGATTGAATTTCGTGCTGCGATACAATTTCACTCGCGGAAGGAGTTTGAGCAGGGACGCTGACGTACGAAATCGCCGCACGGTCTGGTACCATGGATGGCAAAGACACATCGAAAACTGCTTTGTTTCCAGTGAGTCTCAAGTCTGCGAACGACAAGTGCTCCCGAAAAGCTGGAGCCTCGGCTAAGTTCCTAATTGGAGATCTATGTCGAGATAAATCCTCGATATCGTCCACGTACACGTTGACAGCCGCATTATACTTGACCACGTCGATCATTTCATGGGACCGTTCCTCTAGAAACAATTCCAGAGGCGTCTTTTCCTTCGGCTCATCGTCGCTTTCTTTATCCTGAACGTCGCTTTTTCCTTTGGACCGTTCCTCGTCGGTTCTCTCAGACTCGTCGGTCACCCCTTCCTCGAGATCCTCCTCAGGCTCGACCTCCTCGCCCAAAGTGTCCTCGTACACGTATTGCGTCCATGCGTTCTTAGGATGTCCAGGATACGTCTGAACGAACGCCTGTCCAGGTTGCAGGTGAGTCTGGGCAGACCTGCAGATGCACTTCCTATCGATATTATCGAATCCCTCGTTCTTATTCACGAGTTCCACGTAGCTGTCCCTGCAACTGCCAGAGTCCCTGTCGTCCAACGTTCGAGTCGAGCCTAGAGTGTCTCCAGGCAACGTGATCTCTACTTCGAACAATTCCCTGATACCTGTCGCGAAGGTTTCGTCCACTTCCGACTCGCTGCCCAACAATTTCCACGGTTTCGGAGTCTTCAGTATCTTGTCGAGCACTCTCTTCCAGATGGATCTAGCGATGATCTTGTTTCGTTTCAAGATGGCGCGTTTCGCTTCCTCGGTGAGACAGATCACGAAATCGTGGGAGGCCAGTCGAGACGAGGCATAGCCCACGAGGAACGTGTCGCCCTCGTAGACACCGATCTTTTCCTCGAAGGCTGCCAGAGGCGATTCTGGTCGCTTAGCTAGCCGCGCGACTATGTCGCGATTGACGTACGCCCATGGGTATTCCAGGAACACGTGCTCCCCGACCAAACAACCCAGTTCCCGTTGTGTCTCGAGATCGAGCCTCAACCGTTCCACATTTTCGATATTTTCGTCGACCAGCGTCCAGTCGAGCGGACACTTAACCCCTTTCCTCGGCATCTCGCGTCTTCCTAAAACGCGGCTCGGT
The DNA here is from genome assembly GCF_026283585.1 of Hylaeus volcanicus. NCBI lineage: Eukaryota > Metazoa > Arthropoda > Insecta > Hymenoptera > Colletidae > Hylaeus > Hylaeus volcanicus. The sequence goes on from NC_071979.1 coordinate 25,930,050, forward strand.
GCCTCATCTCGGACACTCTGGTCGTCGAACATCGATCAAACGTTTCCGTGACTTGGATACCGCCCTGGCGCTACGATACGGAAATGTTGTTACTATTTTTACGTCTGGTTGTACAAAACGAGACGCGGGGCAGCGATCTCCGGACCTTTTTTAGTCGCAGAATTTATGGAATCTTACGATATACGCTTATGAAGTGCTTGTTTCCTGTTAGCGATTTTTAGGTTGATAATCTTACTTTTACAGCAGAATTAAAATGGAAATTGAATCGAATCTGTATTCTATGTAAGACTAGTTAAAAACGAGACACCTAAATGCAACGAATCTTGCCTTCTTTTATTAACCCTTTATTACTTTTATTTTTTTTTTAAATTCACACCTCTAAGCCTTTTAGAATTTCCAGCAAAAATCGTCCCGCAGTCAAAAGGTTAACGATACAAATAAAGATCTGAGTACGAAAAATAACCACTGGATTTGTAAAATCATTATTTTCACTTCTAATATCGAATCGAATATTTCCATTACTAGAATAATAATCTAAGTAAAAAGATTTATTCAAAGTTATGCGAATAATGGCCAAGTCTGGCATGGAGGGGTGAACGGGCGCGAAAGTGCGAAGGATTGGAACGCTTAGAACTGTATACCCAAGGAAGAATTTCACTTTCACCGTTTGAAAACGTCGTCGACCGCGATAAACGCTCGACCAAGAATTCCTAGCATTAACGGTTCTTGCGTGGTATTGTACAAGTTATTAATATTCGATTGCAACGGTCCGAAGACTATGGATGCCTCGAAGACACGATTTAGAAACTCGCAGGTGCAATCTATTCGCGTCTAAACGCACAGCGATCGTTGTAAGAATGTAGTTTCTCGAACAAATGTAAATAAAAATGATCAGTAATATTTCTATTACAATTACAAAAAAAGAAACCTTCTCCACGCAAAGCAAACTCCGCTTTTGTTCCATGCGAAACAGCATTTGAAACAGCTTTCCTCTAAATTTTCATTTGGCACTTACCGCAGCCGATCCCGACGTTCTAGCTACCGTTTTTTCCCGCGTATACATACCGTCCTATCCATTGACCTTTCGAGAGTGGCGCGCCCAGGCGAATGTCGCGTCACTAAATATACGCACCTGACAAGTAGAAAGCCTAATGGGCGAAGGAAAAAAAAAAGAGGATCGCGTGCCAGCGTGCCTCGCGACACACGATAAAATCCGTTTTCTTCTACGTCGGTCTAAGCGAAATTGTTTAAAAAGTTTCCACGGCGTTCACGCGACGCGAGAAAACATCCACGGTGTAACGGGTATTCCAAAAATAACTTTATTGAAGATAAACAGCGGCTCGAAAATATAGGTCGGGGTTCTGCATTATTCATAGGGGGAATGGTCCGTATGACGCGTCAACGCGCCTCTTTCAGTGTAACGTACATTACGCATATAACATTAACTATCGTAAAACGACGGCAGTCAAGTACGTCCTGATCCCATTCACTTAAGCACCGTAGATGTAGAAACGATGGGCGGCCGAGCAGAAACGTAGCAGATCTCATCGACGACTTAGAAATCGTGCGCGTATTCGGAACGATTTCATTAACTCTTTGAGTTTTGCACCTTTTGCTTAGGTTTAATAGATGAAAGCGACCAACGTCGGAACCCTAACTAATTTTATTAAGTAGTTTGCAACCGGCGACTGGAATAACTACTTCAAAATAGCGCCACGAAACGGTGGAATCACGTTTATTCACTCGTTACCCAGCATTAACGAGTGAATCCATAAATACATAAAGAAAAAAGGAAACTATTAGTGTAACGAATTCTGAACTACAAAATATACAAAATAGAAAACCGTATAAATTGAATAAAAATATTATTAAGAATTGTTTTTCCGCGTATCTCCAAAGAAATGTACAATTTGTCCAGCAGGGACGTTCGGTAAATTGAGGTAACAGTTTATGGAATTTTAAGACATAGTCGAAATAATCCAAATGCACGCCACGCGAGTAAAAAAGACCGCTGGCTTTGCGAAGAACCATCGGGTCTAAAGTTAGCATCATCCGTTTGGAAGTTCGTCTCTTCGATGTCGACCGATAGCCCGCAGAGTTTGGGCGTACGGAAACTGCTGTAGTAATCGTTGAGACGTCACGAGAAACACATTCCCAGCTAGTTAGTAAAGGTCGGTAAAGGTCAGATGAATTTATCGAATAAGGACAGATTAAATTAATTGAACAGAAGCAACACGATGGCCTAAATGTCTCAATGATACACGCGTTCAGATGTTCCGTTGCGGTATTGGACAAAATTGGTCGATCGCCACTATGATCACTGACGATGGTTACTAATAAGACATTACGACTTCGATTTGGAGTAAACTTCATTAGCTTGTAGAATAGCTGGAAATGGTGCATAGGTAATTTGTTTAACTGCTGTAATATAAGATCAACCCTTCGACCCTTATGATGGTAATGTGAGCGCAGGTACAGTTAAAAGAAAAAAGTTTTAACGACAAGTGAAAACACTGGAAAAACGATATTTCGTATGCACCAACTTAATACCATGTCTTTAATATTACTGCACGTCATAAATGCATAAAATCTAGCGATCATTAATTAATCTGATAATCGAAAGCGATTATTACAGAAGTAGCCAACACTGTTCTACAGGGTGGCACACTAAACGGTATAAAAGGAACGATGAACTCGCTTCTTGTGAATATTGTTTCGTGATTGAGATACCGTTGAAATAGAATACCGAAATCATGCTAGAGGATCATGATCCAGGCGGACGCAGACGTGCGACTGCTTGCAGCAGAAACAGAATCGCTTCTGGGCATTTGTAATACGAGCGTGTCCGCGCGTCTACGCAGAGAAAACCGCTAAGTCGGTTGAAGTTGAGAGAATTACTCGAGTTTGCGGAGACCACCGAGTACAGATAAGACACGACTCGCGGAGAAACCTTACGACCCACATGCACCATTCGTACGCTGTTACTAAGTAGCTACCGGTTACAACCTACACCGATAACTTACGCATATGCAGCCGGTTATGCGACTCCACCGATTGATTGGAAGTAACGAAGAAGATGGTCAAACGACTGTTACGAAACTACAGTATAATGTATCGTATCGTCAAATGGAGTTACTTGTAACACCATTTGCTTTAAATCTATGAGCATGAATCTAAGTGTCTCGCAGTTCTGATGTATGCTACGATTTTCTGATGAAAATAATCACGAAGATTCATACGAGGAGTAGCTGCATTTAACGTGTCGCTTGAAGATACAAAAACAAAAAGTTCCAATGATTAATATTTCGTTGGATAACGGTACAATATCGAAAATTTTCCACTTAGAATGGATTCTCGCGTACGAGTCGACAAAATTTATCGATGTTATGTCGAGACGATGACGCGAGCATCCTCCTAAAGCAGTGATGACTGTTAAGCGCATCTGGTGTTATCTAATCTTTCCAGAAATAATATTTTAATATCAGCCACGTCTCGTTTTATCTATGAGGTTTGATCCTCCTCGTTTAACAGCCCCGTAAAACACCACGAAATTCCGAGAAAACGAATAATTTCGTTGCTCGACGTTTGTAGCAAGAACGACGGGAACCACGCACAGTAAAAAATGAATAATATTGATCGTCGAGCGTAAACCGTACCGTTTGGTGTTCGTTCCACTCGTTTCAATCGGTTAAATGTCAGGGATTACGTTATCTCGTGACGTGTTGCATTTTTTTGCGTCTTAAAAGAAATCAAATAACAGCTATTATTCAAAGAAACAAATTATGTATATTATCGACCGGTTTTCGACTTAATCTTACGCTCTTCTTTGATAAACATTGCTGTACAGAAAAAATTGTACGAGAATTAGTTTGATGAGAATTGGAATTAGTTTAAATTTTGGCGAACCGGAAAGTTACAATATTATTACTAAAATGATTAAAAGAAGAGTTAAGAGAAAGTCACGATATAATAACAAATAAAGAATTAAATTGAAATGTATACTAACGTTGGCATTTCATATGTGTAACAATATCCTTGTTTACGTTATCGTCGTTTTACCTTGATTCTGCAGTTTCACAAGTATTATCCTGAATCTTGCCGTACTTGAAACGGTGGTTTCGAATCATATTTGTGCAATTCCGTGATTTACCGACTGATTATAGTTCAAGCGAGGCAAAAGTTCGCTATCGCGTTCGTATAATCGCAGCGCAACACGCGGCGGTTATAGAAATAGACGCTTAATTAGCAATGTAAATCGCGTTAAATGAGGCTACAGATTTTGCGTTCAGGTACTCCTGCTTGAAGTTACAAGACCATAACGTTATAACCAATGGTGGATTGTAGTACTCCTGTAAATTTTAAAGAGCTTTCCAACAAGAATTTTAGAATTTTATTCTTTTTTTGTGATTGTATTAGGTTGTCCTAAAATTATTTTGAAGAATTGTCTGTTATGATTAAAATAGGACGAAGGAAGGTACCATAACAAAATGGATAGTATGTAACTGTGTAGCGTAACATAAAACATGAAACAATAAGTACTAGTAAAACGAAAGGAACTTTATAGACAACCTAACGTAACGAACCACTGGCCAGTGCAAACAGCACAAACGAACGAAAGGATTACGTTAGTCGCGCATCGTCGCCATGTATATTCTTACTACAATGACGCAGGACCAGAATTACTTTTGCATATCGTCAGATACTATACGGAGGCTCACGTGAATCATTCGTATCGCTGTTCGCGTTTTCGCGACCCGCGTAACCTAGAGACCATTCATACGACGAGTGCATATTCTGTTATCCTACGTAATCACCCCTTCTTCATACGTTTGCATCATTCAGCGAGGACGAGACGCAAACTAATGATGACTAATAAGGCTAGCTCTGCCTATTGGCGATTCCGTTTGCACAACAACCCACCCACGTTATACTACGATAAGATTCGTAAAAAAAAATCAACCTACACGACTGCAGCGTGTATGGCAGTCATCGACAACGTATGACCCACGATAATAACTGACCCGTCATCCAAATATCGATTAAGTCATCAAACAGAATTCGGAACGGTTTCTTAGTAAGAAACTAATTTTAATTTAATTACGAAATAAATGATGAATCTTTATTTGCGAACTATGTATGTATGTAGTTTCGATGTATAATTTGTAGTAATCGCTATTCTTGTAGATAAGTTGGAGTACAACGTTCCTACTTTTGTAAACAAACATCAACATCAGCACTCCTCTTTTTATAACTTCGTAACATCAGCTTAACGTTTCTACTTTCATGAAGAATCCGAAATACGAGAAATTCTGACAACCCGATTCTGCCAAAAAATATTGCGATAGAGATACCTGCGTATCTAATCGATTGGCTGTATTTACACTCGCACGCGAACGTAGGGTATCGTAAACGAAACGCGATCCAAGTTTCTACGTTTGGAAAAGAAATGGCACGTATGTAATATAGGAAAAAATTCTATCTTGGCCAGTGATAATAGAGATCTATAATAAACGAACTAGAGCAACGTAATACGCCTGCATTTAAAACATTAAAACATGCCTTTGCAACAACACGACTGTAAATGTATAAAATGCATTCATAACATTTGAAAACAATGATATAAAAATATGTATAAAGTAGTGGTTATAGAAATAACATCGCCTTTTTGTTTAATTCCCGCGTGAACAGTAACTGTTTGCGATGTTATTTGATTTAGTTTGATTTATATCAAAGAAAAACATAATTTGTCGAAATAATCTCGATCACATTCGTAATGATATATTCATTCGATAAACGGCTCTTTTTTAGGATCGGTGCAATTTCTATGATTACTACTATTGTCAATCCATCATAGTTGAATACTACAGGTTTCGTAATTTTTGTGCCACCCTGTACGGTCGTTCCATTGACCAGTTCACATAGGGCTTAGACACGAGGCGCGGTTTGTCCTTGCGTATAAGGTACTCGCGTGCAATTAACTGTGGTGCATAACTTGTTGCACCAGCCGATATGCTATGTGCACAACCCACACACCATAAGAACGCATGGCACAACGACGCGGGAACCGTCGTAATAATCGACATTGCGCAATTCCCTCGAGCCGCTCGTTTCCTCCGGCCTAGCTGATTAAATTTTGCGTGGCTCGAATAGCCGACCCGCTAAGACGAGGCAGCTCCCTTTTAAAAACAACTTGGCGCGAAATTCGAAACGCATTTACGATCACTGTTTCGATTGGAATCTTTTGAAATTTATCGTAGGTTATTTCAATAATTCTCCTTCTTTTTAACAGAATATTATCGCACTGACATCGAGATATAAATAATTTTTTTATTTACAGATCGGTTATCGACTCAATTGTTTCCGAGAAAAAAAATGTCAAATATACCTATGATTTCCTCCCTTAAGAATTTATAAAAACAAAGCTTCGTATGTGAAGATTTCATTGTATATTTCCGATGAATTTTTTCATTTAGAACGACACTGTGTGTTCATCTGTATATTTGTAAGCCTTGTGTACGTACGACAAACAATATTCTGCTTCGCTATCTCCTTCTATGATTATTACAACTAGTTTAACTTAAATAATTTCAACGGTCACTCCGACTTACACACTTTAAACAATAAATTGAAATTAAACAATATCCCTCGCTTGTTGAACTAATCAATTGTTGGGTAACACATTCAATTCTTCAGACAACTCGCGTGCTTCTCATACGCTCTCTGTTTATTTACTTCTTCTCGAAGCCACGTCCTCTATCAAACAGCCGATCTTAGCCGTACGTACACAAGGCTTACATATTTATTTACATTTCGACGTATTTATAATAGTAGGGAACTTCTCGTCGCAGGCTGATTTGTACTAGCACACTTATTGCGAAGCGATGCGTTATAAGAAACTGCGTGCCCCAAGACCTTAAAAAGCGTGGACTATTCACACGTTCCCTTCTCACGGATAATAGAAGACGATTACCAGCAAGAACGGAACGTAAGCGAATTACCATGACCGAATTTAACCCTGCAAATGGGACGTCTCACTCTCGCTTGCATACTGTGTGGGACAAGTAAGTATTACAAGTCGTAACTCCGTTATCGGTGCATTTGGAAGAAATTGTCAAAGGGAAAAGGTGATTGGTTCGAAGAATACTATATTCGTAGGACCATATTCTGTTCAAAAGTGAAATGGTGCATAGTCGATAGTGCATAATCGATAGTTGGCATTATCTTTTTTTAAGTAGAAACTCTCAGACAGAAACGGAGAAAGGTTAACGTTAACTGAAAGAAAAAGGATAAGCAGCGACGATGAATAATAAATGCACAATACCAGTTCGTTATCTTAACTACACGTTTTTTGCATTTAGGTGTTAACACAATTGTAACACGCTCTGTATGTTCACTTCAGCGAGTCTCCAATGTTTCAAGCCACTTTTCAAGAATCACCCTGCTACTTCCCGACGACACGTTTCTTCGATCTCTCTAATTCCCAGTATAACACACTATTCACCTACTTATCGACGTTCAACCATCCGGCCATGAATGCACGCTCGCACTCGCATCAAAACAACGAAAATACTTTACGGGTACTTGGAAAGTTTGCAGACTCTACCATCGACGACCCTGAAAAACGTTAGAATCATTCCGTTCGTGTGCAACGTACATAACGTGATATTAAGTCTGTGTACGGATACACGTGGACGCGAATAAATATGACGTACGCGAGTGACACGATACATGCCATCGGTATTATGCTGGCTGGGATTGTTGTGCCATTTCTCGTTTAACCAGCACGCAACTCCACGGGCAGCCAGACTTCGAAGATTATTAGAAGCCAAGACTCGAACTTGCATAGCAAACACGACGATGCAAACAGCTTCTGTCGCCGTGATAAGGTTGATAAGACCGGTAAGAGTCTCGGAACGATCGTATCACGGTAATGAGAAACTTCGAGACGCGAAACGCATTCCTTTTGCGGAAAGGGTCTGTCATTGTTTTCCACCTCGAAACGCTTGAACTCTTTGGGATTAGTTGGGTTAAAATCTATTCCCCTTGTTGCATAACTTTCATATTTTATTTAAAGCTTTATTTGATGTGACTGTCTTCAATACAAAATTCAATATCTTTATTCCCTGACATTTCAAGTATGAAACAGCATAGTTTAGGACGACTGGCACGAGCAGAAGGAACGAGTTACAGACAGACTCGTTCGCCAAGTTGTAGATACTCGGGCAATTTTGATATTCAAGGAAAGAAAATAATTCTGAAAATACTCCATTTTTATTGAAGAAAGTCACATAATGAACCAATCTTCGAAATAGGCATAGGTTTCTGTGCGAACCATTTTTAAAAATCGCTAAAAATCTTTTCATTTCTATGTGACACTAAATTTCAAATCGATAAGAAACTGGTTAACGCAACTCTTCTTAATAATTTAAACGCAGATAAAATTTAACTCGTATCCGATCAATTAGTATCTAATCCATCGTCGAGGATTACAAGTAGAAGTAGACGCACCCCGAAAATGCTTAAAACCTTCTTTGGAAATTGTTTAAAAGAGGAAACGAGACAAACAGTTCAGCAAATTCAAGATTTATTCAAAACTTATGATTTTACCCACCCACTGATTTCCTGTAAGAGCTTAGCAATTTCTCTAACGTCCACTCGAAATTTCAGAGGGCACAGTCGAATTCGTATAAACGAATACTGGACGGTGGTCGTGAAAGACTGAAAATGATCGGAGAGGAGTCAAGGACACCTTGAATTCTTAATGAATCGTTTCGATACCGTTGGCGCGGCCTCGTCGTATGGCAGTAGGATGGAACTCTGAGTATGTGGGACGCCACGTATGGTCCCGGTCATCGGGATGATCATGTATGGGCATCCAACGTGTGCTTAGTTCGTAGGGGACGTGCTCGACCGTATCGAAACTATGCCATCAGCGACGAGAATCGTTCAAGTTTTTCGTCGATCGTCGTCTCTAGTAAAAAAAAAACCGGTTCCATCTGCGTATTCTTAATGTCACCGATACGTTCGTGGAAATTCGTAAAGAAATGTAGAAAAGTAACGAAATGATCACGCTATTCTCTTTCTAAGTTATTTATTAAATTATATACTTTTTTAATGTAATTTTTAATTACGTATTATTTTTTCAAAATAATGAATTCAAATGAACATTACAGAACGTATTATCATAGACGTAGATTTCATTCAACGACATGTACAATGCATAAATTGGTACATCCTTGGAATAATTGTTTCTATTAGCGCAATTTTCGCACGTCTAAGGGAGTTAAATCGTTTCGACGAGTTAAAATAATAATGCGATGATACCATCCAGTTTCGAAAATTCAAAAACTGGACTTAGGAAGGTTATTTATTGATATCTAGGAACTCGCACCTTTCCTGTACTCGATTAAAATAATTCAATTGACGGTAATTCGGATAATCCAGTTGTGACGTGCATTGGTCACCGTGGAATCCTCATGTAAAAAAAATGGCAACGCCGGAACTTTGTTAATTTAAGATATGTTTAAACACAAAAATGTCGACGCACGCACTAAGGAACGTTCTTTCGAATATCCTAAAACTTCTTACCAGAAAATTTTCCCCTCAAAGAGCAACAGAATTTCTATGGCTGCTACTGTAAGTGCTTGCCAAGGAGATGATTCGATTTATCGGCTTCATGGAGCCCACGTGCTGGTGGTTCCACAGGCGTGGCTAATAACTGGGAACAAGCGGTTCGTTTTGCAAACTTATTAACGCGGAACGATCGCGACGCGCTAATCCCGCCTTGCCTGGCATTTAAACATTGTAAACCCATGTTCGCTATATAATATATTCGTCGAGAAACGTATTCAGGAGACAGCAGGAGCCTCGCAAAGTGACAGCACGGTGTATTTGATTTCCACCTGTTGGTAATTCGATAGGGCTGGTTGCAGAGTCACCATTGGTTTGGTCACGCATACTTTTTCTTATGTTTGCGCGCCCAGTAGACCGTTACTCAAAGGACAGGTTTTCTGTTCGTCCATGAAATCTACTTTTACGCCCGCGTGTGTGTCAATATTCCTTTAAGAAGTTAAAAGAAATATCGTTTTATTAAATCTCGATGAATCAATGCAAAGAATGAATTTCCTCGTTTAAATTTCGGTTCGTAGGTTGTCAATGGAATTACTAAAAAATTTATTAAATACACAGGAAGTGGAATCATGGAAACAGACGAGGTCTTTACGTGGCAAGGTTAGACTGAATCGATACGTGCAATTATACTCTTTTTCTGCTTATGTGCCGTAACTATTCTGCTCGGTACTATAACTAAACATCGTCCATAGGTCGAAAGTAAGCAGTGCTTTATTTGCAACGAGTAAATGGGCTAAACGTCGCCGGGCGTGTCTCCGACTGCACGTGCGTGAACCACCAAAGAGAAACGATGCTTACCGATGCTGATCACCTAACGGTATCGTCGATTTCGACAGGGCCCGTTGCAAGAGACGATCAGGCCGAAAAACTGTTCTTAATGACAGACGTTAACGGATATTAACGCGACGTCGTAATTTCGTGCATAGGAACTGGCCATCTCTATTCCTTCGGGATATTTTGTTAACCGTTCCGTAAAGAGATTACCGTTACGCGGTTATGCCGTTGCAGGTAAGTTCAACGTCACGGTGAAAATCCGCGCAATCCTATGGCTACGCGTGCTACCTTCTTCGCACAGAATATCAGATGCATTAAGGCGGTACACCTTCAGTTTTACCAGTTTCGAGACAATTTCCATGATTTTCTTCGTGCCAAAGTAATTGATATAAACATACGAAATTTGGTAAGATTAATTTATTTTCAAGTTACGTGTAACATTCAACGACACGTCATACAAACTGAACTCGCAATGTTAACGCGTTGGCTGCCCGACTAGAATACGTGAAAATTTCTATAAAGTTAAAATTTTGTCTCGAGACTGTTGAAAGTTAGACAATGTAACATCTATCGTAGAATTGAATTTCTTAAAAAGATCTTTTTTTAATTTCATAAACTTCGCATGAACATCGTGTAAAAGGGCGAGTCTGGGCTTGTATTAATTTCCTTGGAATTAATTCCCAAAGAAGACTTCACTTTGGACCAATTACCTAATACCCTCAAGAATATCAGATATTTATCATCTCAACTACATATCATGGTCTGCAACAGGAAAAACTGTTTTTCCTGTTACAAAATGCGTCCCACGGACAGCGTCGAAATCACGGAACGCTTCAAAAAATCCGCGTTTAAAATAACAATGCCGCATAAAAGATACGAGACCGTCATGGCGCCAAGAACAATGCCGAATGCGTGCCAAAGTTTAATATGATGAATGACATCATAGAAAATACGTGTTCGTGCGTGTCGGATAAATTACGAGGGACGGTAATAACTCTAATTTAAAAAAAAATTCCTTAAAAGAAAACAACGAATAACGAGAATAAACGATACAACAGCTAAACAGCTAACATTTTTTCTGAGAATAAAAAATTACTGTAAATTTACTTGATGCAGAAAGCATAGCTGGTGCTTCTCTTAATTCACATCCGTAGCTTGAATTCAAAATAAAGCATTCCAAATACTCTTAATCCAGATACTATTAATCCAAATTACTTACAGAGATCAGATTCGTATTTAATTACGCTGAGAAGCGTATAACAGACTTTAAAATGCATACACATAATTTCAAAGCATTCACTAAATAAAACTAATCCTACTAATTCATTTTATCATCTGTACGAAGTGTCATATCACAGGTGACTTGACAATTCTCTAAAAAAAGAAACTAGTATTGTCCCGTCGGAGGTGACATCATAGCGCAAAGGATTGTTCTTCCTGGCTAACGTTCCCTATCATGCGAACCGGAAGATGATTAGCGAAACGACGCACGATATTATCCTACTCACCACTTGCACCAGCTTGATGATCCCGGGTATGGTCGTGAAGTAGGGTACATTCAATCTAATTCCTGCCAGAGGGTTCGGTTGACCCGGTTCCGTCTTCACCGTAGGTACCTGGCGAGGATTGTTGGTCGCGTTGTTGCTGGAACCGTCCATCGTCACAACGGTCTCCGACATCATATTACGTTTCCTTCACGGCGATGTGTAACCACGTACAACTTCAGACCGACGAATCTGTTCGTCAGTGAAAGGCACGCGACGTAAACACCACTCGAGAGAATCAAAAGAACCGGTATCACTCGGAGCCGAACTCGAAACACCTGTTGGTTCACCACGACCCGCACGGAGGCCTCACCACTGAATACTACCGACGTATTAACCAGCGACCCGCTATATTCCCCCTCCGTTGATCTATTTTCCCCACCCTTGCCTTGACTCTTTCCTTAACATGTCAACCGAAGTCCAAACGTGAGACGCCAATCGCCACGTCCTGTACAACCAGTCGCGGATGTATTCATTCCTATTCCCTCGACTGTTCGCTTCGGACGGTTCGCATTCTTGTTACATACAGTGGCTCCAAAAAATGTCCACGCTTCTATTCCCCTTCGCACGGTGTATCGAAGAAAAGAGCGCTACGAGCGTATTTTTATTTAATACAATTTATCGGAAAAGCAATGCACCGGAAATCAATCCTCTGTCGATCCTCTGTCTGTGTTTAGTTTGGAAGTTATATTCATTTAAAGTTTCATAACATCATATTTATAATGAATATTATTTATAAACTAAACGAGGTGTCGTCTAAAATCATTTTTCAAATAGTCAGAGATCTGTGTTTGTTATAATTGTAAGCAAGTTGTAGAGTCGAAGGCCAGAAAGGACTTCTTCATTCATTTTTAAATAAATGTAACTTCTAAACTAAACATGATAGAGAATTGGGGTTTGCAATCGTAATCTTCCGAAGGAAAGGAATGTGTATAAAGGAAAAATTGCGTAATATCGTGTTTAGTTATGATTCATTGACTAGTTTAATAAGTATAAGATAATGGCATCCGTAGTTGCCGTCAAGAGGGGGAAACGTCATTAGGAGACCAATTATTAAGTGTTCTTTGGGATTTTCTTTTACAAAGAAGAAATATGTAATTATTTCAATTTATATTCGACATATGTTCTAATAATAAGTATTACTATTCAAATAGTGGTTTTAATATCAGCAGCGCCATCGTTGGGAAAACGCCCGAGTTTGTAGTGAAAATAGTTCCAAATGTTGGTACTAAATGGCACCACTAGTTCAAGGGTCGATAATGGTTCTGCGTAATAATACAAACAGTATTCCTTACAGGTGTCGTAATAGGCGAATTTATTTAAACATATCGATGGCTCCATCTTACAGAAACGGTGGAAACTATTTTCACTACAAACTTGGGAGTTTTCTCACCGATGGCGCCACTAGTATTAAAGCCGGTATTAGTGTAGTTCAATGATTGGCTGCTTGTAAACTCACCCGCTTACAGAACGGCTTCGTGAACGGTGGATGCATAGTGATCGAAACATCAAAAATTTCGACAAGAGTTTCACCTCTATAAGAGTACTCTATGGTACGATGTCATATGACTGGAGGAATCGATCCAATCGTCTGTTTGCGATTGCATATTGTACACAGCAATAGACCAATGAATCAGCTGTTGCGACGGAACTGACGTTTCGCTATCCACTTCAGTCCACTTCTAAGAAGTGTTGTCATTGTGTGTCATCATTTGTGGCTTATCAATTCTATACGAAAAATACCTGCGGTACGTCTGAAATTGTGCCATTTGCATCTTGTTTACATAACATAGTGCAATTACTATTCGGAAGCTTCCTTATTACAAGCCAAGAGTTGCATTTTATTAACTACATTTAAAAGGTAAAATATGAGAACTTATTTGTAACTCCAAAGTTTGTTAAATATGCGGCATATTCATTAGATTGGTATGCAGATAATCATCTGCTGAACATTAGTCCCACATGTGTTATCACTGAATGTTTCTCATTGTTTCCATATTATTACATTTCAAAGTAAAACAAAAATTTTCAGATCAATTCATTTAATTATTTTTATCCAATTAATTTGTGCATGTTTATTTACAGAAAAATCTGTACAAAATGTCTCTGTATCCTACTCTTGAAGATATGAAAGTGGACCACATGATGAAGGTAAATCATAGAATTTCAACATTTGGCTGCAGAATTACAAATAATATAAAAATATTTCATCTATAGGCTGAACAGCTGCAAGCAGAGTCACAATATCCTGATATTCCCACCATACCATACGAACAACATAATGTTCTGCCATCTGCACCTGCCTATAATCCATCTAGTATTTTGTATCCTTCGCTAGGAGAATACATGGGGATGGAGCTTACAGAGGAAGTGATAGTACAGAATATGCCTGAATATGCTCTTGTGAATCGTAAAAGTGTAAGTAACATGGCATTAAATATATAATTATAAACATATTAAAGTCTAATTTTACATTTCAGATGGAAATTAGTATACCTGCGCCATCAGGACCATTAGCAGGCATGGTTGCACCATTATCTGGACAATCCTTAGGATTGCAAAGGGCACAAGTTACAAATGGTATAAGACAGGTAAGTAATTTCATGTGTATGCATATCTATATGTATATGTAAGAAACAATTATTGCAGCTGCTGTTCTGGTATTATTACTTGATTATTATAGGTAATATTATGCAAAGACAGAAATGGTAAAATTGGCTTAAGAGTACATGCTGTGAGCAATGGTATCTTTGTGTGTCTTGTAAGTCAGAATTCTCCAGCTGCACTTGCTGGATTACGATTCGGCGATCAAATTTTAAGTATCAACGACGAATACGTCGCTGGATATACGATGGAACAAGTTCATAAAATGCTGCGAAATGCCGATGTAAACGGGATCAGAGTCGGTATACGCGACAGGTTAAATAATTTGTTTTTAATTTTTAAATGTTTATAATGTTCTTAAATTGCAAAGAAAGTGAACGTTTCTTATAATTTAAATATTGCTACTAAATTCATTTCAGACCATTTGAACGTACAGTAACCATGCACAAAAACAGCAGTGGACATATCGGATTTCAGTTTAAAAATGGAAAGATAATTGCGTTGATTAAAGATTCCTCAGCCGCTCGAAATGGGCTACTAACGGATCATCAAATAGTAGAAGTTAACGGAAAGGTATATTACAAACTTATGGATCGACGAATTTGATTCGATCGGTAAAATACATAAATTTTAAGTTTATGTAAAATGTTTCAGAATGTTATCGGACTGAAAGATAAAGAAATCACGGCGGAGATTGAAAATGGTGGAAACATTATTACCGTAACAATTATTCCGTCGTATATGTATGATCACATGATTAAAAAGTACGTTCATGTTAAAATATAATAATATATTTAATTGTATGAAATCACAAATACTAACAAAAAAATTTTTTTTCAGAATGAATACCAGTTTATTAAAAACACTCATGGATCATTCTATACCAGATGTTTAAGCGGACGTAAATCCATCCGCGATATCCATTCAAATGATTGACGACTTCAAATTTGCTTTAATACTATGCAGATCTACACACGATACCTTACGCATTTTTCGTCGATAGAAGAAATGCTTAACATAAGCATTAAATTACAAGTACAACGGTGTTTATATTTACTGCATTGGTTACATAGTTAATATATTACTTCATAATAATCGGATTCTTTTTTAACTAAGAATTTGATAAAAACAGTTTGATGTTATCCATTATTTCAGTTATGTTTATGTTGTGAAATGAATTTTTAAATCGCACACACGTTTATGGCCAATGAATATTTAATAATTATTAATTGGATTAATTTCAAATATTACGTATTTATAATTGCATTTTTAGGACCAAAGTATATATATTTTTAATAGATTGGTTATGATAATTATCTCTTCATGAAATAAGATCGTAATTATAATAGCAATTATATACAAATTAGATGGAATATATATAGTTACTGTTTACTCTTGGATTATAACCATCGTCTTACCGAATTATATATGACCATATGTATTAATAGTTGTACGTTTTAAAAGTCTCTATAACGTTAATACTTTTCTATGCAGTTTTATCTTGTACATATATCTATATATGAATACTTATCTCGACAATGTTATTGCAATCTTTATTTTATTATACTAAACTACATGTGTAATCACTATTCTGGAACATAGTACTGTAATCAGTAAGTTTTATACCCATTTTGTTTATTAATGTGCCAATGTTATGATCTATAAGTTATATAGCTTAAGACAACAATAAAGTATTATACACAAAAAAGTTTTCAAAGTTACTTGTTTATTATTCCTCTACACTACACAAAGGCTCTGCTAGTAAATAGTGGCTAGTAAGTTTTCAGTTACGCTGCGTAACTTACGCACGCGTGTTTATACTTCATTCAACTTACGCACGCGTGTTTGATCTATTTTGAACATGGTAGTTTCTGATTACCATGTTGCTTGCGTAGCAAGCAAAATTGAGAGAGTGTGATGTTATGTGGAGTATATCGGATTTAATTATCGGGTTCAAGATTCGTCATACAGCTGTTACATTACAGTAAGAAGGGTTATCGTTACCTGTGCGACTTGAATATTTCTTATCTACGCTGGAAGCTTGCCAAAAAGCAAGAGGGGATGCTTTTGACATATTATATTCCCCTCAAACGGCAAAAATTAATGGACACGTGTGTACCATTAGGGTAGTGAGTGACATAAATGCGCTCGGCTATCAGTGTTATTTTGTCGAGTCCGGTACCCGACAATAAAATGTCTCATCCCGATTACGAGCAAACTGCTCACGATCATGCGGCCCTACTTTTGCTCCTGAGGCCCATTGGTACACAAATCAAACAAAAAACTGTCACCAGGTTATGCGAACGAATAATTAAAGCAGGTAGCAGATTTACTGTCGCCGATTCTACAGGTGGAACCCGTGAAATCATTGCTAGATTTGTCAAAGAACATCCCGTGGAAAACAATGATTGGGGAGATTTTCAAACGCACAGAAGACTATTAGGATTAATCACATTTGGAAAATATGACAACCAAGCTGAACTCAACGAATTATGTAGAATTCACGAAACCTTAAAAGTAAAATACACTGCAACACTATATGATTCACGTGCTATACTTTTTGGGCCGGTGGAATCAAACAATCCACACGAACCACCACTGTCATTTAGCACTCCTTCAAACTTCAAAACACGTGGTGTATTTTATACCGATGAGATCTGCTCTGATCTTGAAGTTCACATTATGGAGTGCCTTAATTCTCTGTTTTGGATTCTGGAATCCAAAAGATTGGAAAGGTCCAGAGAAAAAATAGATAGGGTTTCCCTTTTGTTAGCACCTTTTGAAAAGAAAGATTTTATAGGATTAGATTTGGAATCCAGAAATAATAGAAAAAGATGTGTAGGTCGTATGACTAAACATTTAGGTGATTTATGTCTTCAAGCTGGACTTCCAGCAGATGCTTTAAGCAACTATAATTCTGCAGCCAGTGTGTTACAAGCTGTCAATGATTGGCTATGGCTAGGAGCAGCATTTGAAGGTTTATGTGCAGCATCTGCTTTAGTGTTATATCCAAATATGTGTAGAAGTCTTCCATTGCAAAGAAACTCTTCCCTTCAAGAAGGAAGTCCAGGTAAGCAGAGGTATGTATAATTTACACTTATGCTTTTTGTTTAAACATTCAGAAACAAAAAGTCATCTGAAATATACAAATTTGTTGTTTTTGGAGTAGAATTGGTAATGATTTATCATATTTAGACGAGGTTCACAAGCGGTTAATGCTTTACCATCACCACCTGCTGTAGAAGTAGTAAAGAGCAATATGCCACATATTTTGCTACCTGAAGAAATATCAAAGAAATACCGTGAAGCAATAGTTCATTATAGCAAATATCAATATGCTGGAATAATAGAGACAGAAGCTAGTTTTAAAGCTACAAGGATTTCTATAGAGCAAAATTGCACTTTACAAGCTGCTTCATATTTAAATAATGTTGTACTTATAAATTTACCATTAAGTGAACAAGAGAAAGTAAGTAACTACACCGAGAAAATTACCAACTTATCAACTACAATGGAAGTACATATCTGCAACATTTCAGATTGATCGATTTACCACATTGTCAGATTTATATATAAGTTTTGGTTTTATAAGAAAAGCATCTTTTTGCTTAAGATTAGCTGCAACAAGACATGTGTCTCAAAATAATCCCAACCCAGATTGGCAGCAATGTTATAATTTAATGTTACAAGCTACTTCTGGATTTAAGCTATCTTTAGATCCTATTGACATGTCTCCTGGTAAGTTTTATTATGACAATACTACTTTTTTTAATAACGTTATAGTAAGTAAATCTAAACAAAAATTCGTTTACATAGATACACATAGGGGTTGGCCAGTTATTCAAATACAAGTAATAAATGAACTTGTTGTTGCTGCTAACCGTATGGGTAATCCAGCACTTGCGACAAGACATATGACATTTTTACTTCAAACAATGTATAACTATTTGACGCCTAACGAACGCAAGGAAACTGCGCTACAGCTTCAAAATGTATCTCAACAGTGTGAAGGTGCACCTGTACCACTCGTAAGCATTGCAAAACTGTATTAAAAATTCGTGACTTACAACGATTAGGAAAAATGAATTTCTTCCAATAGGTTTTAGATTCTGGAACAGTTATACCACCTGCCAATCTAACAAATATTCCAAAAACAAAATCGTTCGTTTTGAAAAATATGCAACCACATCTTCAGCCTCAAAAAATTGAAAGAGTCAAGGAAGACCATGGGCCTTTTCTATTTACACCAATTAATTTTGGTTCATTAGAGAGAAAAAATACATCCAAAAGTAAAGTTGGTGTGTTCATGTTTAAATTATTAAGACACATACACTACATCGTTTACAGAAAATAATGCTTGCTTTTACAAAATGTATACATGGTTACAGATTACTTATGGGTTGAGGGTGATATTTGTGAAGTATCAATGCAACTTATTAATCCCTTACCATTTGAACTTCATGTGTCTAATATGAGACTCCTTACAAATGGAATAGTATTTGAATCAATCCCGGAGAGTATTACGCTTCCTGCTGAGTCAGGACCAATTGCGGTAACGTTAGCAGGAAGGCCTAAAGAAATTGGAGACTTAGAAATACTCGGCTTTAGTACGCATACATTAGGAGTGAAATCTAACTGCAGATTAAGGTCCATGGAAGGAATGGCTCATCCTCAATATACCGTTGAAGTAGTTCCAGCCTTACCAAGGATAGAAGTGGCCACAAGTTTACCTCAAACTGCAAGTTTCAGTTCTGGAGATAATATAGTAACTAGTGCAAGTATATCACTCTATGGTGGTGAAAGGTATGTTTCAATATACATAAACATTTCTAATATACATAAACTATACTTTTTAAATTCAACACAATATCCGTTTATCCTGCTATAGTGCTGAGTGTACTGTAACTATTACAAATTCCGGCCAAGTTCCTATTGAAACTATAGAACTATCGGTACAATCTACACTAGATACGATAACCGAGAACAAAATATTCAAATGGAACGATGAAAACTTAATGTCACAATTACCTTTACAACCTGGTGTCAGTGCGAGTCTTACCTTATATTTGTACGCGGCTACAGATTTTATAGCATCTACGTCCCGGAATGGTACTATTATTTATATTCACTTACATCTTTTTTATAAAATAACATTTCCATTAATATTCACGTGGATACTTTTTAGACATTACCAGCAGTACATATCTTAGTCAGCCAAGCAGTTTAATGTCTCATTCGGGACACAGTTCGTTACCATCTAGATTAAGTTCTCCATCGCATACCAAGCGACAATCCGAGCTAACTTCCTCGTTTAGATCAGGCTTAAGTTCTCACTCTGGTAACTCTTCCATGGCCAGTTCGCGTTTATCGAAACTTGCTGTTCCGTTACATACTTCAAATGTTATCGAGGGTCAATTAAAAATAAAGTACTCAGGTGGTAACGGTTTAACGGCAGGTTATTGCCGTACTTCGTCTGTGTTTGTAACCATTGAAATGTTACCTAGCGTACAAATTACAAATTGGGATGTACTTCCAGCAGAAACGTAAGTAACAAGTCGGTAGTTGAAGTGTTCAGATACACGCAATATTTGTAAAATATATTTTCAGGCCATCGCAGTTTTATCTCGTATTAGATTTAACAAATATGACCAATCATGAAATGGAATTACATTATACACAAACTAAATGTATATATATGGAGGGAAAAGAACCGTGTAGAATTCCTGTACCAGTTGATCGATGCCCGCTCAATAAATTATCTATGGTAATAAACAATTTTTCGTGTGTAGAAGTACGAAAATGCAAATGCAACTTTACTCCGTATCTTATTCATAGTTAAACGGAGTCGGTGATATTGGAGAACTTCAACAAATTTGTTCAGAACACATTGCCTCGTTAGTTGATTTACGGTGGCAATTATTAGGCACAGAATCAATTGGAAAAGCAACCCTATCCGGCATTACTCTCACTCAAGATATGTTAGACCTCGTTAGAATGAGTCCTTTACAATGGGGTATATTTTAATCATAGATTATACATAAAATTTTCATTTATTAATTATCGAATTAAATTAATAATTGTTAAATGGTTCTTCTAGAAATAAAAATAAATGATGCACTTGTAAAGGCACAAGATGAACTTACATGTAGTTTAGGCGAATGTGTTAGCATTGGAATAGGGATATGTAATGCTTTGAAACATCCATTGAGCGATCTTATATTGTCTATTAATTTCTATCAAGATCATCATAATGGAGTTAATAATTATCAATTAGAAACGAGGCTATCAATCGCTGGTGCAAACAAAGTTATACTTCCAGCTGTGAGTTACTTTAATAATACAAATATTGCAATATTTGATTTGTTTTAATAAATTTTTTTTTCAGTTACAAGAATATGGAAGAGTTTATCACGAATGTCGTGTTGTATTCTTCACGGCTGGACAATATAAAATAGATATTCAGTGTTGCAGTAAAGAATCAGCCCCAAATACACCAATACTTTGTTCGGAATTAATAAATGCTGGGCATACATGGCGTTATATACCACCAATAGAAATAACTGTTGACGACTATTAACGTACCTAGAATAAATGAATGCGCGGCTCCGTAACATTTGTAAAAAAGTGAAAAATAAATACATCTACGTCTTGTTATAATAATTGAATGTGAAATAATTTAATAACTTATACTTTTACTTTTTTTAATAAAGGATACAAAAATCTTTGTTTTTATTTTATTATTCAAGTGCCAATGAATACCACAAACGTCGGCCAATAAGCTTTCGTCATGTCGCGTGATTTTGTTTTCAGTTTTTTTTCGTGTTGAATGAAGGATACAACAATACAAATACAATCATGTTTTCTGTTTTTTCCCCAAGGGAATCATTTCCATTTCCTGTAAATTTCTTCTGAATTTCTTATAGAATAAAAGTACGTCGGTATGCGCCCATACTTGTTGACTATTAAAATCTAGAACTCGTAACGATTCCAAACTTTGCGCTCGCGATAATGCTACATATGACTGACCAGCATCAAAGACTCTTGCTAAACACATTTCAACACAATCTAATGTCAAACCCTGACTTTTATGAATAGAAAAGGCCCATGCCAGTTTAAGTGGAACTTGTTTCCTATAAACAACAGTTCCTGTATTGGTTTTTAAGTTCCACTTCTCTGGCTTTGCATGATATTGAATACCTGATTTAAATTGAACTACTGGTACATTATCCACAAACTTGATAACTACACCCCTGGCTCCGTTTACTAGACCATTAGAAATATTTATATTTTTCAGTAACATCACTTGGGCACCTTCTTTCAATGTAAGTTTACCAGGAACATTTAACTGTTGATTCATGGTTGTAGTCATAGATTGATCAGAGTCTTGAGCTACGAATACTTTGGATTCACCTTTCAATTCGTTTAATTGAAACTCATTAATCTCTTCAGCTTCATTTACATGAGAACAAAGTCTTGTTGCTAAAATTCCATTGTTCTCAATTTTTTGTTTAGCTGTTGCTTTAAGAGTTTCCACAATATTGTCTGTGATTCTACCTATCCTAATATTATTCAAAATATTTATAAACTCAGGGTCCTTCTGTCTATGAACAGTTCGTAGTTCAAAATTAAAGTGTACACACTTTTCCCATGCTTCACTTTGAAAACAGAACTTTGCTGTTTTATCTCTAGAGACAGGTGGTAATTGAAAGAAGTCTCCACATAAAATCAGTTGTATCCCACCAAAAGGTCTTTCATTTCTACGTATATGCCTAGCAACAGCTTCAATTTTTTCAAAATATGTTGCCTCAACCATAGAAATCTCATCGATTATCAAATGTTTTGTTTTTCTCCAGAAGCTAGCAGAATTACGAGCAGCCATTTGGTAACATCTTCCTAACTGAGCAGTTCCCAGGCCTATTCCTGCAAACTGGTGTAAAGTAATCCCACCTATATGACAAGCTGCAACTCCAGTACTTGCTGTAGCCATTGTAGCATCAGGAGGAAGCGCTGCTATTATTTTTTTCAGTAGAAATGATTTACCAGTACCAGCACTCCCAGTAAAAAATACATTTTTTCCATTCACTACCGCATTTAAAACTTTGCTTTGTTCTTCTGTAATTTGTGTCACTGTCGGATTTTCATAAAGTTTCTTTGCAGAAGTGCTTCTTATCCCATTTTCATCTGTACGTTTCCTCTTTTTTGCAGCACTAGGGGATGGTGTAGTAATTGTTGCACGTGAAACGCCGATAGCCCTCTCTTTGGCCCTGTTTACCTCTGCACTTGTTGCAGGACTAATTTCCTGGTGGCCACCCAATGACTTATTAGAAAGTAGTTTCTCTTTCAATGGATTTTTCAATCCCTGTCCTGACTGGTTCGTTATTTTGATGTATATTGTCTTCAAAAAATTGATTAGTTGAGTAGTCGGTGCATTCGACAAGAATAGCGTACAATTATCATCCTTAAACTTTATAGAAGCTTTCCCATCAGTCATAAATTTGTTAAAAACGGAGATGGACTTTAGCGGCAGCTTCGTTACTAGGTTTGATTTCTCGGCTCGTATTTCGACGAACATTTCACGAAAATTATTTCTAACTAAGCGTAGAGTTGCCGTTCGATGATTTAACTTCTTTTGAATCGAGCCATGCAAGTCCGTTTGTTCTATTATCACAGAGCAAGTCACCGAACAGTTATCTTGATCCATATTTACGAAATTATTACGTACAATTGATCAAGTAAAAACGATACACTAGTTTTAAAAGTCTCTCGTCATATTAAACACAAAATTACAGTTATTTTAAAGGTAACAACATTCGATCTAGATGTAATACCTTGAATACATGTTTTCACATGTTTTTAGATACTCGGAGACAAGTAGGTGGCGCTAGTATACATGACAAATATATAGGTTAGAACGTATCTGCGAGCCCCACAAATACCATTATGAAATCTTCAGTGTAGTGAAGCGTTTGGTATTTACCATGAACGTCCGTGGATCACAATGGATTTAAAAATATATGAACCTTTGACATATGTCAAAGATCTAATACGACTATAAAACTGGCGCCTTTAATCGTCCTAAAAAGCATGCGCCAGTGAGAGGCGGGAGCCATCCCTGACATCAATGCACGTGCGTGAAAAATCCAACCTCTCTGACAACAATAACAATATTCCCGCCAATTCCCGCGCTACTCGTGAAATGGCATGCCTTCAAAGTTATTCACCCAATTATTTTGCAATAAACGATATTTTGAGCTCCGAAGAACGTATATCTTGCAAAATCGAAGTAGAATTGCCGGGACTAGGTAGTCTTTGCTTTATGTTTACTAACCTTAGCCATCCTAACCAAACTACATTGTTATTAATTTGCCGCCAAATAGTATCACCATTACACATAATAAATAAATGTAAAAAGTCTGAACTGCTGACTTGTATGAATACCATTTTATTATATACTGTAATAATTTTAAAACTTCAGTTTTATGCCCATCATTTAAGGCTTTTTGGATTCATCGTCCCAGTCTGAAAATATAAAGGTGGGATCAAAACTGGAGTTTCCATTATGGTTAGCAGAGTCATTGAAAAACCTGCAGAATCCTGTAGTCACTGTTCAAATACCAAATATATTTAAAGAAGGATACAGGTATGGGTTTTATTATTATTAGATGTACACAAATTTTGTTTCATGCGTACATATTTTTGCTTTTACTTCTTTTGTTTATATTTTTTTTAGGGAAATTTTAGGAGCTGATGCAGATGCTGTTACTTTAAGCAAATGGAATCCTTACTTCTATGAGTTGGGAATTCATGTGCAGAAATTTGGTGACAGAGAATCCGACCAGATAACTGAAAGTTTGTTACAGGTAAGATCTTCTAATTGCAGCTATATTAAATTAAAAATTGGTTTATAGACTCCAGTAATTTCTATATTACATTTCTTTACTTTCAGACATTTAAGTCTCGTTTTCGATTAGTTATGGATTGGGCTCAAAATCCAATATCGGATCCAACATTGGAGACTCAACTTCCTCGACTTGAAAGAGATCTTTTTCTGCATGGAAGAAAGGCTAAAGTTCGATTGTTAGAGTGGTTGAAAATGGGTACTAATAGCATCCTTCCTTCTGAAATTA
Source organism: Hylaeus volcanicus (assembly GCF_026283585.1). Taxonomy (NCBI): domain Eukaryota; kingdom Metazoa; phylum Arthropoda; class Insecta; order Hymenoptera; family Colletidae; genus Hylaeus; species Hylaeus volcanicus. Next base: position 25,954,729 of record NC_071979.1, read on the forward strand.
CAGCTAACTTGAAGAAACGAAAACGTTCAGACTACGAACTTGAGTGAAATTTTTAATTTATAAAACAACTGTGTAAATATCCGTCATTTAACTTTTTTAATTATGCATGGAATGAATTGATATTTTATGTAATAAACTGTGCCTAGAAATACGAATAAAGATTCGAAGAGAAAGTTATAGTTTATGTAGGTAATTGGTTTTGGGTATGTAAGCATTTAGTTTTAATTATTATCAACTGCGTTCCGCACGTTTTTTTAAATTTGCTAAAAAAGAAAAAGTTGGTGGTGCCATCTACGGTAGAATTCTCAAATTGGTTTGGATTATTATTGGTTCAACAGTAATGGTAAGTGGAACTTATGTGATGGTAAGTTACCTTCGATGGTAAGTTACCATCATATAAGTTCCACTTACCATCAACTAATCATCCTTCTCTTTGGATAAAAGTTTTAGGAAAAACTTATTTTTAATGTTAATTCCAAATATTACACCAGCTTATAAATTAGTTTTTCAGTTATTGTATGAATCAGTTTTTCAAAATATTCAATAGAAATGTTATTGAAATGTAGTGAAATATACTGGAATGTCGGTAAATATAAATTGGCGACAAACTTAGGCGTTTTGCCGCCGAGGGCGCTGACCATACAAATTTGTTCTTCCCTCTGAACATGGGGTTGAAGTGGGTAGAAAGCAATGATTTGATAAAATCCACAGGAAACAATTACAAATACACATTCATAAATATACAATAACACAATAATCTTATTTCTAGTACTGACTTGTTCTAATCCCTGAGAAAAACAGTGTGGTTGAACACAGAAACAACCTGAATCCATGAACCGGCGAATGAAGGAACGATTCAAATAAAAAATTGTTATCTTTTATTTAAATTTTGGTAAATGGACTTACTGATCTAAAGTCTCGGGTAAACAAACACCATATGAAGTATACGCTCTCCGTGCGTGCGAGTAAAACGTGCTGGACGTTTGTAATTGTGACGTAACGTATAGGAGACGGGCATACATCGACGGGAGCGGATGTCGACACACAATCAGGATCGGAAGTAATTCCGGTGGCCGAGCACACTGCGATGGCATTGTTAGCCTATCCGCTGAATAATAATTGGCGTTCGGGCATTTACATGGTCAGGATCGCAGGGCGTCAATATCTTTCCGGATGGAATGAAAACGTCACCTGCCGGTTTTGCTCGATGGTGTAACGTTCGTTCAGTGTTTGCCGTGGATCTATACCTGTGACTTCGCTCGCTTTGCTCGCTGCGAATCAAGAGCAAATCGAGTCAAGTCTCGTTTCTTGTCGCGATAGAATTGCCTAACGCGTGGGTACTTCCTCTGAAACGTCAGGGCTCGTTTGGAGTTTCGGGCTCTTCGTGTTTGATTATAACTTTCCCCGTGTTCTTGCTCTTAGGAGTGCGACAAATAGTTTTTTCATTCTTGGTTAATTAAAGGAGTCGGGCACAGAGTTATATATACATATATTGGGCGTATTATTTATTTATTATTTATTCGTTTTTTTTTTGCAACTCTAGTTTAAATAGAAATACTTGCTCGTCGTTTTGTTACGTTAAAGTACCAATTTTCTAAGTTAGCATCGACCTGATGATAACCTGAGTCTCAACCTGATGGCTATTATAATTTATCTATATAATAATAATAGTAATAATACATGAGATATTACTCTGCATCCACTGTCCATCAGGTTGAGATTTGGGTTATGTGTAGAGACATGAAAAGGAGAAGGGGAAGGAAACAGAGCAAACATGAAGAGTGTTCTAAGAGAAGAAATGATAAGTGACTAGTGGAAGTGATTGGCGACTATTTATATACTCGAAAAGAATTGAAAAACGAATCGTATTACAAAATGAATTCGCATTGTCAAAGATGCTATCCGAGGAGTTAAATTTTCCATAAAGCGTTCCATGTGGTTTTACGAAGAAAAAAGTACCTTAGGTTTCCAGTAAGATTGGGAAGATTCGATTTGAGCAGAATATTGGAACAGGTAATCGGTCGATCGATTAGTCCGTAATGTTTATACGCAAGGAGCGGGTCAGTGGTCGTACGACGCTGCTCGGGTGTCGATAACCCAAGGTGCGATTGTATAGGATCATAATTATAGCGATACGTAGGCGCACGTAGATGTATTGTTGCGGTAGAGATCAAGTTAGTCCGCATAGCTGTTCAAACGTAAGGTGTCCCATGAGTTGCATGGTAATCAGTCTGTATGAGTTACACCTCGGTAGATTCTATCTATAGAGTGTTTCGTCTAAATTGGAATGGTCAAATATCTCACGAAGGGCTAGGAGTATCAATAAATTGTCTAATAAACTAACTTATATCTAATGCAATTTTACTAATAAACGCTTTAAGTCTATTGATTTTAATCGCACTTTTCCTCAACAAATTATAAAGAGATATTTATATCCAATTCTCGAATGGTGTGATTATTCAGTAGAAGACTAACAATCATAATTAGGAAACCTAGAAATCTCGTTCATGGGAGCGAAGGAGTCCAAGGGAGAATGGACTCAGGGTGGAAAAGACGAAGTACGGTCACGCTGAATGCACGCGAAACCGTGCAGGAAGCTGACAGAGACGCATGCGCGGAATCCGTTAGGAAAACGGAATGTGCATTCCAGGGAAATTCCTCGGACCGTTTCGAAACAGTTAAGCGAGGCAAAAGCAGCCGTGATTTTCCAAACGTTTTATATCGAGCGTCGGGGAGATTGATCTGTACCTGGTGATTTATCGCGTTGCGCTGTTTCCGGTTTAGCTCTCCGTTTCTTGTTGCGATTCTGACCGATTGATGCAAGAAATACAGTAGATTATACGTTTTTGATCGTCGTTCTGTAACTTTAATCCTTCGAGTACGGAACTTAATCAAAACGATAGCTGTGGACGGAATTCTTTTTTAATTTATTATTTTATTAAAATATAGACTATGTATCAACTTGAAAGGTAATGAATCTAAATATTTATTTCAAAAAGTGATGATTGTGTCTGAAGCAAGCAGGAGGTCGAAAATGTTGCCTAACGCATATATGCGTCCATATCACTCTAAGAGTTAACTATAAAAATGTTGATTGCCCTGACGGGCAGTGTAGGCTACAGATAATGCACACCGAATTCAATTAACTGTCATTGTTTTGTTTCCGTCTTTTTCCAACGGAGGAGGATGGGCTGTGCACCTAGCGGGCCATCGTACGCGAAGGGCGGCACTCGATTAATGGCCACGAAGCTGACTTTCACCAAGGGTCAGCTGCATAACCTGAACGCATATTTCCGTAGGCTGCTCGACGATGCTCCGAACGGTGAATGTTTACCAAGAATTCTCTTCGATAAATCTTTTACGCGTTCGATTCGTGGCTCGAAGGTGGAAGAGATTGCGCGCAGGGGCTGGGAAATATCGAATGCAAGAAGCAATACGAGCCCCTTCTTCCCACGGCTCGTCGATTTTTTACAGAGCCTACCGTTGAACCGACGACCGTGTTACAGATCCCTCGAGCGCCTTCGCGATGGAAGCTATCGTGGAGAGATTGGTTCAACGTTTGATGCTGGCCGCTGGCAATCTGGATCGAAGATTCTCATCGGTGTTCCTCGTTTCCTTGAACGAGCCTCGACGGATAAAGGTAAAGAGGCGACGGTAACATCATTCGAAGAAAGTTGAGCAAATCTGAGAAAAACTGAGCTTTTTGCTGAGCGAAAATGAGCACGATCTTGCCAAATCGAACGAAACTAAATGAAGAAAGCTGGAAAAAATAGAGCTGAACTACACAAAACTTAGGGAAACTCAATGAAACTGGACAAAACTGAACGATACCGAATAATACTGAACACGACAGAACAAGATTGAACGACATTGGTCTACATTAAGCAAGATTGAACAAGATAGACCAAAATAGACCAACACTGACCCAGACTGACCAAAATTGAACAATAAATCTGAACGAGATTAAACGAGATTGAACTACTGTAGTTTTAGCAAGACTAAACAAGACTGAACATTGCGCGAAGATTCTCGTATCGCCTAGTTTCTTTTTCTCTTTTTACCCAGCGACTCAGGTTCGAGTACTTGCTGCGAATAGATGCCCTGTCTGAGCCTGCCGCAAGTTCCGAGTTGGAGGTCTCGAGGGTAACCGTGGAGGAGGATGCGGCTCTGTCAGGCTTTATTCGGTTAAAGATACTCGCCGCTGGGGCAGAGCACTGGCGAGAGTACGTGGATGCTGCAGGGAGATTGAGGAGGGATCTGGTGAAAGCCAAATTAGCAAATTTGTTGGCCACGGCCATTAAACGAGGTACTTCGTACACGCCAAGTCTGTTGGGTTTTGCTGGCGGTTCCTAGTCGCGACTCATGCTTTCGGGAAATTTGAGGCTTTCGCGAATTCTCGCGTTTTATCTGGGAATGGGGACAGCTAAGACCCACTAGTGTCTTACAAATATTATAATTTCTACTTGCTCTCTGATTCTTCCCATCTAGATATTTCAATTTGTTTGAATTTTCACAGGCTTTATTGCAGAAACTTCTGTTTTTTTTTTTAAATGCATTATTATCTTGTTATTCTATCAAACTTAAATTTCTCTGGTATAAACTACATTTCCTTTTGTTATTAATTTCTAACCACTATTTTTACCTTGCTTGTTAAAATATTTTAAAATTAAACTGATCCTAAAGGATCTTTTCTATTTATTACAAAGTGTTCTCCAAGGTAATCTCTTTTCAAACAATTGTTTTTAGATGCCGTAGGTTCAACCGATGACGAGATTTGCGTCACCCCTGGTCAAATTGTGGATGCCGAGGTCCTCGACAAAATATTGCAGCAACCAGACCACTGTCGCATATTCTACGGTCCAGGTAACGTTAATATTCACGTAAACAAATCATACGACTATTAAATCCAGGACAAAGTCTTTAAGGAAAATTCAGATATATTCGACGCAGTTTGTGTTTTATAAAAATATCAAAATTCTGAAAACCCTTCTGGGAATCTCTTTACTATTTGGAATTGTACAGCAAAAAATCGGTGCAGTAACTTTACCTCTTTATAATATTAATATAGATAACCATACATCCAAGCAGGCGGTTAAAAATAAATGATTTCAAACGGTTATGTCATATTTTCATTTCAATTACAATTTGCCCAGGTTTGGTATCATTCGTGCACTCAATGTCTTAGTTCGATGGCCAACGCTCATGCCTCTTCCGCTCCCGATATCCTGGAGCCTCCGAACTTCCTCTTCCGGGGTGTCATCTTCGTGTCTTTACCTTCTTCGGCGTCCATCCTTTCGTCGCTTGTTTGTTCGCGACCCGCTATCCGCGCTTTGTACTAAATAACCGATGCGCGAGGCAACTCGGTAATTCAATATACACCGGGTGTTCTATAAATCAGAACAGGACGCCCGGGCAAAGTTCCTTAATAACGACTGCAGGGGATTTAGAATAACGAGCGCCGCGAAATATGCCTGGTTTTCTGTGTAACTGGATTAAGGAACGTCTCATAAATCAACCCCGCGCCGCATCTCGCGAAACAACAGCCCCGGCTAACGACGCGATTTTTAACAATGCCGGGTTATAGTGTGGACAAAATCAACTGGACGCTGCCGAGGACTCTCCCTTAATCGCGTACCGCTTGGCTAAGATGGACGATAAGTGTTATATAAGAGGGTACTCTTTTGTGTTTCTTCATTCGATTCGATTCATTGATAACCAATAACCACCATCAACCTGAAATATCAAACTAATTCCTTGCAAGTTGTTTGCAGAACAAAAATTCGGCTCATAGGAGGCTAACGAATTAATTCGAATTATAAACGAATCTTCCAATATTACTTGAAAATTACCCAGCTCCCAATCAAAGTAAGTGTCGATACACTTCAAACAAAGTTTGAAACATGAGTGTACGTATGGTATCGGAACACGTTCCATCGTTAGCAGAGGCCTCGCCTGTCACGCTTCGCGATAGTCGATTTCGTTTGGACAATAGACAGCAGTAGAGTTTCGCGAAACTGTTTGCAGCCACTTCGAGTGGGCCATTGCCAGAACCTAGGGATCATCGCGTGGCTCTGATAGAAGACGCCGGTGGAATACTGCTCAGAATTGGATTAGACGGATTCAAGGCTCGCGAGGCAGAGGTCAGGCTATTAATCGGCATCGGTGTGTCGTCTTGGCCCAGCATGACGGATTATCCCAGAAGAGTGCCTCTTCATCACTGCGACGCTCTTCTTCACTACACAGCGGCCCAAAGCGTGAGTGCATTCCTTCGAAATTTTATTGTTAGCTTCGAAAACCCTGAAATGCATTCGAGGACAGAAAACATTGGCCACTCGATGCGTACTAAGCTTGGCAAGGGAGCATGGGTACAAAAAACAGTCGAGGGTTGGTTGATTGATTACTTGGTTTATTTCAAGCAATGCGTTAAATACACCAGAATATGTTAAATGTTGCAAATAGAATAATGAAAATTAATGATTAGGATGTTATAGAATTGCGCGCATATATGCGCTAATGATGCGGATGGGTTAAGTTAAAGTTTGTCTCGTCTTGAAAAGTAACAATCCTGAAAACCACTTCGCGACCGAACGGTGCGTGGATCGGTTTATCGACGCCCGAGAGAACGCTTCTGTCGAGCTTGGAAAAGAAAAAAAGAAAGGAAAATGAGAAACAACGACGAAGTCAATTGGTCTACGACTCGATGCGCTTTTCACGGTGCGATTTGCTCGTCGACCTTTGGGGTTCGCTGTCGAGTGCCGCGGTATTTGTGTTCCGCTCTAGTTGGTGGGAACAAAAGTATCGAAAAGCGAAGTTTATTGACTCGTGCGGTACGCATGCGTCGCGCAATTAGAGCATTGATTATTCCTATCTCATCGTTTGTATGGGTCGTAGGTAAGCGATTATTAAAAAGCTCGGTTCGACTCGAACGAACCAATTACGGAGGCTCGCGAGAGGCGCCAAAGTGGAAGGAAACGGTAATTGCGAAAATAGCAAAATGAAGATGCGCGTCTCGTCCAAGTGGGAACGCTTTTCATCGATGCACAATTATTCGCTAGCGGTCGAGTGCCTTCGCGTGTGTCTCTTTTACGGTTTTGCGTTGCTTTGATCGCAGTTAAGAAGGGAGCTCGATTCAGGACGCGGAAAATGAGGCATCTTCTTACGAATTTTTAAAACACTATACATCGAGCAGATCTTTATGAAACTTACAGGGTCTTTTATTGGGTATTCGCTGGCAACAAATAATTTTTTTCAAAAACATATAATGTTTTTTACCTTAAACAAAAAAAAAAACCTAAAGATTACACCCCAAACATTATAAGAAAAAAAAGTTTACATAAAACAACTTTTCCATGCGAATAATGACTTTTAATGACCTACTTTTCTTCAATTTTTATATATTAAGATAAGAGATGTATAATAATGTAAGAAGAGTGTGTTTGCAAAGAAATCAATACCATTGTAGAGTTTATTTGCTGCCATCGGTAACCTAGTAGGTGGTGGGGGTCTATTGTTAGCATAATTGGTCCTCTACGAGTGCAGCTAGAGAAAACAGAAGGTTGACGTAAATGTCCCACGGGAAAGTTGAAGGATATGCGACTCATTGGGAATGAAATATGCGATTAAGATGAATGTCGAGGTAATTATGGCCGTCGAGGTTTTCCTTCGTTATTTATGCCGTAACGTGATGTCGAGATACTTCGTACGACTACCTTTTCTCACCTTTCTTATATTTCTTCTCTTTGTTTTGTTTCATCCTCTAAACACTAATGTTTAATGTGTTAAAAAAATGATCATCGTTCCTCGTCAAAGTTGTACAAAATATTGTTTATACCATACACGATTAATTAAGCGAATGGAAAGAAGCAATTACGTTGAACTCGTGCAGCTCTGCATGTACATTGTGTTCTCTTAATAGCGACGCGAAATTCCTCTCGCCGAGTCCAGGGATTTTATTCCGGCTAGGAAATTTTCATATGTTCTTGGCTAAATGGGCAGACCTGTTTTGTTTCACGGCCTCGTTTTGCCTGTCGCTATTTTAGGCCATGTATGCAGTGGCCGTTGGACCATATACCGGTGCACGCTGCGAGGATCGGGCAACTCTCTGGGGTGTACGTGTTCCAGCGGCTGAGAAAATTATGAGTCAACACTATGCCGCCGACAGTGTACCCGCCCTGACTGAATCTGTGCTCATAGAAATCTTGCACCAGCTGCGCGAGGGTCGAGCCTTCGGTACATCGACCACGTCGAAGGTGACATTTTGCCATTTTTCTGAGACTCTGCATGTTCTGTCGTAGTGGCTAGTGGTCGGGCTGACGCGATATATTATTATGTATTAACGATATTTGAGGAAGTTTCGTGGTATAGCAATCAGTAAGAAGTATTGGCAGGTGTTACGATTTGAGAAGGTGTATCAATGTTTGATACTAACTCCTTTAAAATGGTAGCTAAATGGTCGTTGTACAATGTGGGTACCAGTTGATACCAGTACCTCCGAAACGGTAACTAAATGGTAGCTACGTAATGTGGATGTCACTTGGTACCAACAATTTCAATACGGTAACTACATACATAGTGCGGGTACCATTTTGATCAAATAATCAATTCCTAAAAGGAAAAAGTTTTCGCAAGTGATCTTAGCTTTTAGAGCTCGACGAATCCAAATTCTCCAGGTATACGATGAAATCTACTGGCTCTGTTGAATTATTATCGAGCCGTGACGCGAGTTCGTTTGTACTCTGCGATGCACAGGTATGAAACGAGCCTAATATCCGCAGTAGATGAAAACGTCCAAAGGAACGAGGTGAAGCCAGAATATCTGTAAGGCGACCGTCGCGAACGACGCTGCTGGAAAGGGAAACAAATGATACGCCCGACCGAGTCGGCGAAATAAAATCCATCTGGAGGAAGTGCATTTGTCAGGAGATGGGGTCCAGAATGTCAGGCTTACAGAATATATGGGGTGAACCTGCGGTTTTGTCAGAAAACGTACAGGTCGTACTACGAGAAACTAACGAAAAGGGTTTATTAATGTGGGTCTTAAAATTGGTTGGTTTTAAAGTAGAGGTAGAATTGGTTATATTAAGAAGGTAAATTACATAAATCACCTACAAGAATACCTATCCATGAAACCACTCGTAGTATCAAAGACATTTACAATCTATTCCACATATTCAACAAACTCATCGTACAACATTGACAGTTAGTAAGTTGTCCTCGACCACTATTTCATATTACATTCAGTTTTCATGTATCAATTTCCAAACGAAATTAGGAAAAAGTCTGAAGCTCACCTACACGAACCATTTTTAAAGAACAAAAGCAAAATTTCTCTTTCACTCTTCCAAATAGTAAATAAAAAAAATACGCAAATAAGGATGCCCCGAGGACTTCCTTCAACAAGTAAGCCTCGAGCAGAAGCTTTATTACCTTCGCATCGGATCCTCCGATTCGCCGGCCTATTTCTCGAAACTCTCGTTTCGTAACGCGAATCGAACCTCCGTTTTCCTTCTGGAGTTTCTCCCCCTGTACTTCCGCGATCCAGATATCTCGGCGTCGACGTTGAAAACACTATTCTCTCTGACGCGCCGTTGCGTCCCGGCTGTTTAATAAAAACGCTGCTGGATGCGACTCGGCAATAATTTATCCACCCCCGAGCCATGGTAACCGAACATGCAGCCCCGGTGAATACGTAATGAGAAAAGTTGAATCGATTTTAAAAATTCCCATCCCCGACGCCTCTCTCCGCTGCTTCCGGTTTGCGTGATCTCCACGGCTCGTAAATGAGCAAGGATTTTTCACGTGTCATGGGTGCGGGGCAGTGTACATATTTATTAAATACACTCGGTAGTCTTCGGTTGAGAAACATGTACACGTTAACTCTTTCACTTCTTTCAATTAGCCAAATATCAATTATATTATTATAACATAATAACAAACTTCTGACTTGTTAATGAAATATTCTTCATGGATTCGTCTAAATTATATATGTATAAATCATATAATTTATTTAGTTAAACCATAATGCGTTGTAATTATAAAAACCTTAATGAATACTATATTTGTTAGTTATCTTCATCAAAGATTAACACGAGAAAGCTCTAGATTAGATGACAGAGGTTCTAGAGTAGATAATAATTCTTCTTACCAAGAGTGTTGTGAAAAATAAGTGGAATAAAAGAAGTGTAATTGAAACATTTCCTCAGGCAGCACGGAAAGCCAGTTTCCACTTACAGGATCGTCCACGAGTGGTTTCCAGACACATTTTGCGAACCGTGCACCGGTGGTCCTTGGAACGTGCAGGAGCGGACCCTTTGACGAGCTGGTCGCCCGACACCCTCTCGCGTCATGTTCTCTTGGCCTTGGACGAGCTAGTCACCGCGCTGAAATGCCAGAACCTGAGGTGTTACTTTCATCCGCGGTGCAACGTGATGCTACATTGCGCGAGAGGTAATTCACTTCGAGGATGGAAATGAAAAACTACCCCTGCGGCGCGCTCCTTTGTTCTCTTGCCATTTTCTATTTTTTAAGTTATTAGGTGTGGAAATTAATTCCGTACTTTTACATTCGCACATTTATAATTCCAGTGTAAACGTCTAAAAAGAGGGACTTCTTTGAGAATTTAAAAAAAAAAAAAAAACGAAAAACAAGAAGTCATACAAAAATTGTGATTTTGTTACAAATGTACAGATGCAAAGGCTCGGAATGAATTTCTACACCTAAAACCTCCATCGAATAGCGAATCAGATCTGTTGCACACTCCTGCTCTATGTTGTCGCACGTCCCATTTTTTGTTGCGGTTGTTTTGTTCACGCTACAATCAATATTGCGGCGTCGCGGAGAGCCGTGCGATCGTCTGGTTTCCATGGAAATTCTTAATTGGTGACGATAACGACGTGTACTATTATCGCGTAGCGGCAATTTGTATGCTCCCATAAGCCGTTCGACGATGCACTTGGTTCGCATCAATGTTTTTCATAGCGTTCGCCGCTCGTCGAGTTGTCCATTCGATACGCGACACGGCCGCAACAATGGTGTTTACAATTTCATTGCGCCCTCGCGATTTAATCGTGGGGCCTGAGAAACTATGTAGCTTGGCCGAAAACCACTCGACCTGACCTGAATATGTAATTGGACTTGCCAACTGTACCTAGCGTAGAAAAAGAGGATACATTTGCATCTTCGTCGTGCATATATCATGGGATTGGAATGGAGAGTTATGCGAGTCTTCCACCAGTAAACTCCACGAGTGATCTCGAGAGATAGCGATTGTTAAGTACTTGGAAATTAATGCTTCGAGCGTTACAAATATTTCGTAGAAAATTATTATCGTCCAAAAATCATGGAAGTTCGAAGCTTGATATTTTAAATGGTTTAACAAGATCGGCTCGAAGATGTTGCCACTGCTTGGAAAAGCATCGCAGGGGAATCGCTTAAGAGGATTTGAAATCTGAGGCTTTAAGCTTTAAACCTTTTCCCATCGTTGTGCGGCTACTTTTCGCAAAATTACAGAACATCAAAGTCCGTTATTTTTCAAGCGATTATAAATCGATCCTTTATAGATGACAAAGCTGACTCGTAGAATGATGCTCTGAAAGAACGTATTCAACGAACGCCTTTATTGGGTCCATCGCATGAACCACCCTAATCTACCGAACACTTATAAGCGCCCATACAGCAGAAAGGATTAATATTCTCTAAAATCATACGTGCTCGAAAAAATGTATCAACAAATGACGTAATTTATGCTGCAGGATGTTCGAGCATTTGTTTAATCTATCAAATATATTATTCAAGACACTGTTGAGCATATGAAGTGAATAATTGAACGTCTACAAGCATGAATTACATTTATTCAATACGCATTAATACATTATGCTATACGTAATACAATTTATATAATTACATTAAATAATATATGAATAGGAAAACATTAACAAACATCTATTACCCCGATGATTACACGTGTTGCAAAATTATAAAAGGTAACATGGAACGCATTTTCAGTCTTTTAAAATAAATAGTTGATGTCTACCATTTAAACCTCCAACGAAAAAGTGACGTCGCATGTAACATTTCACCGTGCGCCAGCCGTCGCTTCTGTTTTGAAAACGAACGACCAAAAATCCTTAAAAATGGCCGAAACGAAAAATGATATCGAACGAACGAGCTGTGTTTTACGTCGAAAACATTGTTTTGTTTGATGTTACGTTAAAACATGAAACCAGTTGTACCTTGCTGGATTACCAGGCATGTCGGAGTAGCGAGCAGACGGATTATAGAGACCACGCTGTATTACGTTCTTGCATTTCAAAGGTGGAATAGCGCATTACGAGGGTTCTTACGTTGCTGATGCACTTCTGTTGGAATCTTACCTGGAGACTCTCCATCATCGTTCCATTACTATGACGCAAGGTGTACCCAGGCCCGTGGACGTTATGGAGAGCGAGCTCATTGTCAGATGGCGTGACGTTTTGGCCTCTTTGCCCAGAGGGAGGACGGACGTTGATTATGGATACAGCTGGAGACAACTGGAATATTTTAGCTTGATCCTGGAGCAAGTGCTGCGAGCGAAAGATGCCTCGTTACAGGTACAACGAAAAGCGCGGAAAACTGTCTACATGGTTAAAATGACAACAATCTTCTCAGAATTAACCCTTTGCACTCATGGCCTTTTTTTCTGGTATCTACCAGCAACTCGGGATGTTTCTTAGCATTCTATTGCCACGGATGTTAGGATTATATTGACTTCGAAAATGAAATCTCTAATTTGAGATTTGAGAATCAGGTCACCTTTGCCTCAACGACAATCATTTTATTGGCACTTCGAGTCACAAAGAAATGAAACTTAAAAAAAACCTAGTGGTGACTGAGAGTCACCTCTCGAATGCAAAGGGTTAATAACAACTGTAAACCTGTAACAGTTTGTTTTTTGCATCCATAGGATTGGTGGCACGCAGACAGCTCGTACCTGAATTTTCCAGAATTGTCGCACGACACGACCGAACGTGTGGAAAACCTCGTGTTCCTGTTGAAATTAGTTTTAACGCAGGCTAGAGATGAAATCCGCGCGATGTCGGATCGCAGGTCGCGTGTGCGCGATCATTGCAAGGTATTGAGAAAGGGAAAGCATCGCTACACCGCTACTCAGTTCGATTACTCGGTGGGTCTGTTGATCGACGCAGTCAGAATGGACAGGGAAACCGCCAATACGGATCTGGAGGCTTATCCAATTATGGCGAAAATGGTACTACAATGGCTCCATTTCGGTAGGCAAACCTAACGCACGCTCCTTTTCAGTCTTAATGTTTTCATTCTCAGATTCTTTGTAATCGACGAAAAAATATATTTGTTTGTATTTCTATGTATATTAGGTAATAATTGAAGCTCTGAGTCTTGTTCGTAGATCTTTATTTCAAGCAATTCATTTTAATAAACAACTTTTTCGAGAAATTTATAAGATGTAATTCAACTTAAATTTATTTTTACTAAACATCGAAGGTATAATCTACAATTCAGAGTTATAATTCAATCAGATTACGATATAATTGAAACAGAAATATTAATTAAAGATAACCAGATTGAAGGATCGCACAAAAATTATAAATAGAACAGATAAAATTGTCGTCATTCCTGTCGAATTACTCCGGTATAATTCATGAAGGAATACACCTATAAGTCTTCCCAACTCTGCTTTAATCGTTCCAGGCATGGAGTACGACAGAAAGTACCTAGAGCCAGTCCTGCGCCCGTACCTGAACAATCTCTTCAACAGCCTCCACGAGAACGGTTGGTGCACGACGGCTTGGAAGAGCAGACGAGAGATGTACAAATCCGAGATGCAGTCGTTGTCTGCGTTCTGTAAATCCGTGATAGCTGAGCAAATATCGCCCGCTTCCGGCATCGTGGACTACTTGTCCAAAGGTTGGCGTTGGGCGGAGAGCGTGACAAAGATGATCGAACGCTCTGGGAATTCTTTGAGACTGATCCTCCTCTTCAGGGGCCAAGTGTTCAGATATAATTTGACGTTCGCCGAGAACAAGGGACCTGGTGCGTTCTCTGTGTGGAGCAAGGCCAGGAGCGTCAGCACGATCGCTAGGAGAAGAAGAATGAATTCGAGGGTCGGTGAGATAATCGAATACCTGACGGAGCCGCACGAACCGTCGGCGCCGGAAGAAAACGCTACTGGTGAGTGATGAAACGTAGTAATAGCGAAACGGTATTCCCTCGTTGCACGCGATGGATGTTTCCTATTTTGGAGACAACGAAGTCATCCACTGTTTTTGTTTTATTACGGTTACACTTTCGTACGAACGTGCGAATGAGAGACTTCTTTGGAAGTTGAAAACTGAAAAGCCACAGTGGTGTGAGTAATTATAGGTTCGAAGGTAAATGCTTGATATTTAAATGAAAAAAGATGCGTGAATCCCTGAAAATAACTTTTATTGTTTTCGATACTTATTGATTGTACGAATATGCATTTACCAGAGTTGAACTATGTTCGTGAAAAATAACTTTTTTCATAATACTATGAAAAATTAATTTGAACCTATAATTATTTACGCTACTGCAAACATGATACAATAATTTAACAATCATTATCTGGGACAGTAATACTGCAAAATTACATGTTATATCATACAAAAAGAGGAAATAAATTTGTTCTTGATGTTTATAAGTAAAGAATAATTGAGTGACAGGAAGAGAGTCTAAATCAGTCCTACAAGAAGGTACGTGATTATACTCTGAAAAAAGGAACAATTATAAGCTTTCCTTTGACATTTTCTCTGGTTATGTGCAAACGAGCAATACCCTTTGCCTCTTGGATCATCTGACGAATAGTTGCGTTCCGTTCGACTGGGATCGATCGTTTCGAGAGCCGAGGGAATGCGGCACGCGAGTAATTACAGCAATCGCGAGAGCTCCACTAAATCAGGTATTAAGATACAAACTTAAGCAAGGATTTTGCGGAGCCTCCGGTGGCCCTCGGTTCCGTTGTATTCCGGAGAAACTTGTCGCGACGTAATAAGCGTGCTTCGGGAGGACTGAAAAGGAAGTGGTTCGTTCGGGTTCGAGTTCGAGTTCAGAGAATTAATTAGATTCAGCCCCCTTTTCATGGGAATCTGGAGAGCGAGAAATAGAGAGAGAGAGAGGGGGATGAAAAAACGCCGGGAGTTTCCTAGCGACAGTTTCGACGGCCTCGAAAACACGAGTCCAAAGTTCTTACGGCTTAACAGCATCCAGGGAAATTAATTGTTTCCGGGGTCCTGGTGCAGGGTGAACACTTTCGAGCATGTCGGATTTTTCGGGGGAAAAAACCGAGATTGGAAAACCGTTTTTTTTTTATGCTGACTAATTACTCGTTTTTGTTAGCTTCGAACAATGCAGGCACTAGAAAAGACAATACAAAAATTGGGTGTATTGTTGGCGATGAGAGCAGTTCCAAGAAATGGTGAAGGATGACTGAGTGACGGGAAAACGGACATTGGTATAATTGTAATAAGGAAGAACGACAAGAGACGGTCAATTTCTATTAAAAAGAATGGTTGAGTGACGTGGAGAAAGGGAAGGAAGACCGAGCGACGAGAAAACAGAGATTATTACATTTGTAGAAAGAAACACAGGGGCTTCGTAAGAGAATTCAAGAAAAGGTGAGGGATGAGCAACTGACGATAATAAAATCTGGAACAAAATGAAGATGAAGAGGGGCGGGATAAAAGACATCATTATACTTGTGCAAAGAAAGAGCTAACTTTATCTAGAGTTGTGTGCAGAAGCGAGAATATTTTCTTTCCCTGTCTCGAGACTTTTCCAATACATTCTCGCTTCTGGGCGTTCGCAACCCGCTCGAAGAAGGTTAATTGCCTGCCAGCCACGCATGTAACCCCGCAAGCTCGTAAAATCGTGGAGAAGATCAATCCCCGCGTACTAAGATCAGGCGTAGGCGGAGGAGGAGCAGCTACTACTTCTGCGCGTTCACGCGCGCCTCCTTCGAGAAACATTGGTATAATAATCTGAAACTTTAAAATGCGTTAAATATGTACATCTTCGAATTAATTGAATATTTACAATGCATATAGTAACGGTCAGTCTTCGATGAAATATTAATAAGAATCGCGTGAGAAAGTTTTCTATATCGTTATATCTGCTAAAAATTAATTTCTGACAATAGTTACGTTAATTATTATTTCTTTCTATTATTTTTATTACACTTTCATGGTCATATTTTTCGAGATTCCAAGGTCATTGGCGTTGTCTCTTTTTCATTTGAACGAGATTGAGTGTTTTCATTATTGTAATATTGTTCGCAAGTTTCGAGTAAGCTCGGAATATGGAACGTTGGAACTGCTTCGAGACTGAAACAAGATTGAAAATCTTGAAAGTCTTGAAAGTTGTCGAACTGTTGGATAGTTTGGAGTCTTGGAAGTCTCGAATACTTAAGAAGGTTACAAGCAGTTGCATATTTTAATAGTTCTGAAAGTCTTGGTAGTTATGGCTGTACCGAGGAGGTTTGAACTTTTTTTTAACGACCTTAACATTATTTATTGATCATGTTTAACCTGGATAACAGCGATTATCACAGTAAAGTGACGAATACGAGGGATTTTAGAGATTTCTAACGTTACATTGTAATCTAAGAACATTACAGTAGACTGTAAACTGTCATTAGTAAGCGTGATAAATAACTTCGTAATCTACCTTTTATGATATAGATTCAACAAATGTGGACATTCACCAGCACCACTTCAAAATGACCATGTCATCCTGTTTTAGTTTCCCATAAACAACTGCTACCAATTGGCAAAATCCACAATCACGCGTGTTCATCGCGTATTCGCAGTCAATTCCAGTAACGCGACATCCATCTCTCCGCGATAGTACGCAAAATAACCGCGTGTAGCATTTAAAATTAAAGAGGAGGCGTTCGTGGCGTGTGACGCGCGGAAGGGACGTAGATTTATGCGAATGTCACGGGAGGACATCATACGGAGAGAGGATCGTAAAACTCCGGCTAGGTGGTAGGCGAATCGCGCAGGTTGAACCCCCAACTCCCAAAAAAGCGGTTTCTTGCTGGTCGTTTTAAATCAACGTTCGCGTTGGGTGACGTAGGCAAATTTCTGGCCCGTAACCCGACGTCCAGTGACTGGATCGCGGGGGACGTTTAGGTAAGTCACGTACACGCGAGACGTGGCGCAAAATCAATATTTTCGTTAGGCGTTGCAGGACACGCAGAGCTGAGGGATGTCGACCGTTTGACGTGTCTCGCGTCGATGAACAGATCGCGGGTTCGAGAAAAATGATACCTTTCCCGGTTACGTACGTAAAGAAGCGGGGTATATTGTATTCTTTACTTTGTATTCTAGGTTTATTTTTAAAGGAGGTATTGATACAGTAAACCTTTGATTACTCAAACGCCAATTAGCAGAATTCAGAGTCACTCAGATATCCCCCACTTTTTCTTGGAACTACAAATAGTCAACCTTTCTATTTATATAAAATTAGAATCTCAATGAAATTGTTTCGTTCTTGGAATATTTAACGAAACAACCCCCCGACTAAGAGTGTATTAGAAAAATCTTATGTCGGAATATTTACTAGGATTCAACCTTTTATTTTACTAAAAAAATAAACGTACTGCGAATATATATACAACGTATATCTGTCACTGCAGAGTAAGAAAAGAGAAAGTTTAGAATATGCCCTGTCCTCTCCAATGGCATTGAGGGCCCTTCCTATAGTTTCCTAGAACCTACACAGTTCTGTGAAAACTGCAATGTGTGCAGCTAGAAATTTCATTTTATTCGTTTTGAATAAAATCAAAACTTTTAATTATTTCATTATATACCATTCCCATTATCTTGGTACGTAGCGTAAAATCAATATTTTTGTTAGGGGTTGCAGGACACACTGAGCTGAGGGATACCAGCCCTCTGACGTATGTCGCGTCGATGTGCAGGTCACGGGCTCGACAACGTGGACCTGGTGATCTGATACCGGCCATGATCTCCCTGGGCAAGTTCAGGGTGAGTTTTCGGACTTTCGCGTTATTCTTCATTTCCCTCCTCTCCCATTTTATCTTTCTGCTCTGCCCGTCACTTCAACTTTTAGGATTCTGTTTTACTTTGCTCGGGCATCCACTTAAAGTTTCGCGACCCCCTGAGTCGTTTTCAGCCATTTTCCGTGCCGTGAAACATTATTCCAGGGACCGGAGGCTATAAATTAGCGCGTAAGGACAACGTAGATTGAACTCTGGAGTTGTACACGTGTTCGTGCCGGTGGCCTTGACCGTCTAATTGACCTTGCCCCGAGTACAGTTGAAGGAGCCAGTGCGCGCAATAGAATTTATCCTCTCGTTTTCACGAGGAATTGAATATTTTGCATTCAGGATAAATAAGAATTTCTTTCTGCTTATGAAGTTAAAGTGAGATTATATGCGATGAAAATTGAAACTAAGACTGGACAGCTAAGCATTTTAAATGAGAACCTCTACCATGCGATTATTATTATCATAGTTACGGCGTGAAAGTCTTGTTGCTCTTAAGAGATATTGAACAGTAACAGTAACAGGTATTGAACAGTGAGTATAAAGAAAATTGGTAGTAGACTGAAATGAGATTAAATGGAATTGGTTGCTCTAGGTCATTGAGAGTTTAATTCCATCATACTGTTTGGCTATACTCTTCGTTCCATCCCTTACGACCCCGAATAAACCGACAAATAAAAACTCTCCATTCTTCAAACACGGAAGCATGCAGCGGTATCGTGAAATAAGGGGAAAAAAGTCACGGTATGGAATTTATGAGAATGAACCTACGGGGTACCGTGAGTAAGGGGAAATGCTTCTCGACTTTACCTCTATAGCCTGTGGTCTGTGCAGTAAAAATTCTGACCAATGATATAACAGTCCCCTTTAAAAATTATATTAATATACAGTCCCTATATAAATTTTATATACAAGAATTCTTTGTGACTGCTACAATTTGACAAATTCTGTATAGAGTCATACCTAAAATATTCTCGAAATTAACAAAAAAAATTAAGAAAGTTTTTTCCATAATAAAATCACAAAGAACCCTTAATATTTGGTCTTTTAATATCGTTTTCCTTCCTTGATGCGACTGAGCATGCATTGTCAGAGAAGGATTTCTCTGTAATTATTCGTGTTACTCATTCTCGACTATCTAGCCTACTCTATCTATATAATCTCTTTGATAAAGACCAATAGATTCGAACGGCGCGGTCGTAACGCGGTTACCATTACCAGCATTGCTATAGAATCGACTGTGAGCCGATTACGCAATCGCAGGATAATGGGACGCGCTTCATAGGCAGGAACGAATCGTCGGAAACGGCCGGAACTCGAGCAACGAGAAGTCTACAGGCGGGAACTTTAGTTCGAGTTTGTCGCATCGATAATATTGTCGTAGAATCTGGCGTCGGTTCGACGTCGTCGTCCCGACGCCGACGTCCGTTCGCTCGGCGAACCTTCTCCTGCGAAATTACTGTCCTGGAATTGCCTTCCCCCGCGCGCGCTTGCACCACGAAAATCTCTGCTCGTCTAATATAATGAAACTGCGCGAACTGTGTGTGTGTGTAATTAAGCTGCCTCGCGTCTGATGCAACGGAACGAAAGCCCAGAAACTCAGGCTGGGCAAACGGTGGAACGCCAACGACCGTGAATGCGAGTTTCGCCGCGGAAATTACTTTGACAAATAATCGGCCATCGAACCTGGACCGCGTTACGGTTGTTTAGCATGTTTAACAGCTTTTTGGTGGGGGCCAGTAATCGCCAAGTATGTTCTCTTGAGGCGGTTCCTATACATGAGGGTTTAGCTAACAACCCTCAACTTTCGTATCACCGAGCCCGTATACTCAATTTCCTTGTTAACTCTTTTGCACTCTGAATTATATTTCAATTTCGTTATCAGCAGCTCCCAGCATTTTTAAGTATTTGAAAGTTACTTTAACTAAAAAATTAGGCAATTCGAATAAATAAAAGACGAAACGATATGTAATAACATAAAGCATAAAATATCGTGTACGTATTACTTGCTGAGAAAACGAAAGAAACTTTTGGGATAGCCTAATATTACACTTTTTAATTAAATTCCTTCTCCACGTCACGGGCTACGATAATCGCTTCAGACTATCGCGCTTCCTATCACGCAATTACTAGCTCGACGTTACGCTCGTCTTTCTCTTATTGGAAGTCATGTGACGCGGAGGAACATCGATACCAAGGGAATGAATATTTATGTCGGTACTTCGGACATGCATCGGTAAACGAAAGGATAGAATGGAGCGCGCCAAAGCCAAATCTCGGTTTGCGACGGGCGAAACAACGAGAAAAATTGAACGAAATCGCGAGGAATATCTGCGTAGCGTCGGTATGTGCATCGCACGCCACGCGTACATCCATGTAGGTATGATCGTATAATATATAACGAAGGAACGTTTATCTCCCTCCAGGAGGCTCCTTCCTTGACAACGTGAATTAAACGTCGCTCACACGTCGTCGTCAAGAAACCAGCTCCGACGCTGCATCGTTGCAGTTCCCTCCTTCGCATAAATTCTCCCGAGAATATAAATTGATTTTTCATCGAGCCACAAATGAGCGTTAATATCTACATATTGAATCTTTGTTTCCGTTAACATATAAATGTGTTGTACTCTGTCGTTATTACGATACAAGTTTATGTTTTGTACTAATTACTCTTGCTTACAGTGTTTTTGCAGAAAATTCTACAAGGAACAATATTTTTGCTTAACAATTAAGACTGAAAAATAGAGGTTGAATTTACTATATTTTCAAACTAGAAAACGTCTTTTATATACATTAAACGCAACGACGTTTATTTAATTCTAACGAGCGTAACAATTAAAAGCAACCACGAATGTACGCGTTACGGAGTGGATCGTAAAGAACCATCAAAAGCAACATCCGTTTTCCAGACGGGCTTTTCAACGACTTCCGTTTCTCTTTACATCGGGGATTGAAATTCGGTTTAATGCTTTGGGAAAGCCAGCGGCGAGATCATAAAATCGAGCCGCGATATTACTTCAAAGGATCACGTTACCGTAATAATGACAAGAAAGCTGTTGCCGCAACGATGTCCGTACAGGTAGCGATGGGAACGATGGTCTCGCAATCAGCATCGCTAGCAACGCGAAGAATAGAATCGAACTCGCCAGTTTTCGTTCCTTCGATTACGTACTTTGCGTTGCACACAGTATCGGAACCGCAACGAGCCTACGTACCCTTCTCCTAACTGTTATGGCGGTACTTTGATGCCCGGCGTAACTCGTACAACCTGATAACGTTCCTCAATTTTTCAATTCACTGATTAGAATTATTGATAATGCAGCTTATGAGTATTATCGATGATCGTTGGTAATATCATCCGACTGGTTTTTAGAGTTCAATGGAAATATTCTTTGAAGATTAATTAGACTGAGGACATTTATGTTGTTTATGCGTTCATGACAAATGAAATATATAAAAATATACGGGGATGAGAAGAAATGCACGAATGTATGAAATATAAATCTTTTGTAATATATTTATGAATTTATGACAGATAAAATATAAAAAAATATACAAGATTGTGAATAATTTAATTTTTCACTCGTTCAAAATTTAATTCAAAATTTCCCTTACATTCGTTAATTCGAAACTGAATTCTCTGACATCCGTTAATTCGAAAATATACCTCTTTTCAAATATCGAAATAAAATTTCCACCAAAGATGCAGAAAATCGGATACACACACAAAAAAAAAGTATTCGTTTTACATAAACCTCGGCGAATATAAATGACATCCCCCGGCCGATCCACCGATGAAGGAAGAAGCAAATTAAAAATTAATAATTCAAGTGTCTGGTTTATTCGTCGACCGAGAGGTTACGGAAGATTACGTAGATCTGAAATGCTCGATAGGATAATCGAATCGATCCCCTCGCTACTTACAGGAGCCTCGTGTTTTCCCCCGATGCGGCAAACGAGAAGGTCGTAATGAAAACATTCGGCGAAAAATATCGCGTTGCGTCTACCGTCCGCGCTGCTGCATCGATAAAACACAAAAATAGAGAATCGAAAGGAAGATGAATGTTTCGATAAGAGGCTGGCTCCAGGTCCGCTGATTGCGAGTCCTACAGTCAGGGGCAAAAAAAAAATAGGACACCCTACTAACTCCCAAATTTTGATTCAACAAGTAACATAAACCGAAATTTATTGTACATTCTGTAACATTTTATAACGTATTTTGTTCATAAGTTTTAGTCCCTTAAACTAAGAAGAATCTGCGTGACAAAAAGACGGGACGTCCAGTCAAGACCAAAAATAGAACACCCTATTAATTACAAAATTTTTATTCAACAGCAAACATCAACGAAACTTATCTCGCCTATCCGATAAAAACTCAGGAATTAATAGGGTGCGGCAATCGTTTCGTCTCCGACTGTACGTAACAGCGAACCGTAATTTTAGGAAAGCTTCTTTGCGACGTATCAATCCATCAAGCTCCGGCAATTTGAAACGGTATTCGACAGTCTAATTTTCTTCGAAATCCCGTAGGAGGTTTCCGTGGTGGTCGATTAACCCAACGGATAATTAGACGGGAGCCACCTTCAGCCAGCCAGCGAGAAATGAGCGAACGAAAGTCATGCAAACGACGGGACACGATCCTGCACTCACCAGGACCGAAACTTTTTTTTACAGCCCGTTAGGAATATCGCCCAGTCTGCTCGAATCTTGGTGTTCGTTCGCCGCGAGATTTCGCTCTGGGATCAAAAAGGACTTTCCCGAAGGTTACCGGGTCTCCTGGGGACGTTAAACGTATCAGCATTTGGGAAGGCGGAGGATCGAGTTAAACCAGACCTAATAGGTGTCAGCTAGTTCTCGCAGGGCGGGGGCGGGCCTTCGACCAATCCCTTAGGTCGATATCCGTAACAAAATTCTTCGACAGACGTCGCGCATCGGACCCTATCTCCAGACTTCGATCGGTCTAACGCCCTCGGGATCTGCGAGGTGCGTTCGCGAGGTGTTGCTCTTGGCTTCGATAACACTGTACAATTTGACAGAGATGGGCTAAAATCAGGGATAATATTTATTCGAACCCTTTCAGAACTGGTGTCCACAATTGTGGACAAAAAATTTAACACACTTCAAGAAACAATTTCATAATCGGCATACTAATTAAACAATTCTCTTTATTAATTAAATCGATTAAAAGTTGATTTCAAACCACGTAGTAATTAAATTCATCCAAGTCAACCGTATTACTGGTAGTCTTTCATATTTAATTTTGCATGCATTACAATTACGTTTACATATTTACATACAGTATTCAAACAGGGAACATACGAGTTAACGTTCGCATCATACATCCTTCATATAATCGAACGTTCCCATAACGGTTGCCTGTACCAGATATCTCGCGACAAAGGCCGCTTCCGCGAGCCCCCTCGCGACTAGAATTCCCCCGACAGTCTGGGAGATTTTCGTTCTGTTTGTCGCGCCAATCAATCCGCACGAAAATCGACGTGCTTAATTTCCGTTCGCGAATCGCGAGGCTGTTTGCGAGGTTCTCTCGATTAAATTACACACCCCCAGGCGTCAGCGATTCTTCTTCGTATTTTCCAACGATTTCTTCCTTCCGGGGCCCCTTCTCACCCACCTCGCTGGCACTGCTGGCCCCCCTGGGGGAATCCCGGTCGATAGTCGAGCTACGAAACTGTCTCTCGAACGCGGAATAAAAAGGAGACTCGGCCGTGTTCCCGGCACTCTGGATGTATGTATTTCCAGTGCCACCGTCGGCGAATAAAAAGAGAAAAAGTGGACACGTATTTACTTTCCCGAAGCGCCCTCGCGAGCTATACTCGCCGAGGAGGAGCCTCTTGGCTCCTGGTTCTCGTCTCCGTCCTCCGTGTGCCAACTAACTTTCTACTTAAAGAGCGACAGCCCCGAGAATCGGTCGGGGGTCCCCTTATGCTCATGGAAAACGCGTTTCGCGCTTCGAAAACCAAGTTTTAATCCCGGCCGTACGTCGAACTCGACGCTGGCGAACTATAATCTCCCATGCGATGTTCGATTTACTCGAACGGGGGAGGAAGAGTTTAGAGGAGAATTTACGGGGTATGTATTCTTCTTATTTCTTGCGGATAAAATTGGAACGGGAGGACGAGTTTTAGAAACGGAGAAACGCTGACGGCGCGAGTCGACTCCGACGGAAGTTGAGTGATTGTGAATCCGTGGGAAGGAGGGGGATGCCTTAATGCGTATATTCTAGAATTAATTGGACGACTGTATTAACACGTTTGCGATCCCAGAATCTTCAAAGACTCGGACTTCTGTAAATCGACAGTGAGTAAATTTAAAAAATAATACGTAACGACTCGTGTTTAGCTATCGTCAAAGAGCGAAGTTTCTTATATCAACGTATCCACTTCGTTAGGGAGAAGATTAGAATTATAAAATATGTTTCGAAATATCAATGTTGAAAATATGTAGTGTATAAAATAAAAAGGTTTTCATAACTTGTTCGTAACCAGGAATAGAATTTTAAGTGACGTGAATTCACGTCAGCGAATGTGTTAACTGCGACAGTTTCGTTATATCTTCGTTTCGACCATTCTATAGTTCAATAATTCCACGTATTTGAAAATCCACCATTGCCACAGTCCAGTTTCACCTATTTTCCGAGCAAATAAAATTGTAAACGTGGTTGAAATAAATATTCGAGCATCGCCGTCTCCTAACACGCGAACAATTTCGTTTGCCCGTAGATTTTGCAAGAAGTGGCAGCCACGTTGCCCCGTGACGAGCAGGTGGCCATGTTGGATATGGTGCAGAGAGTCTCCAGGGAATCGTCTCGTCGTTCCAGGAAGGCCGGCAGCCTGGACGCGAGTTCACCCAGACAAATCTACAGACCGAGGTACGTTTTCGGTTTCAAGACGATCGTCGCCTTTAAAGAGACGTTAATGGCCACGATTCCACTCGACAAGCCCCGGATGCATAATAGAATCCGTCTTTCTCCGCCTTAGACCGGAATCGGATCTTCTGGATTCATCGCCGCGATTATCGTCAGGCGGCAGCGAACGGAGCATCGTCGCCGAGCATCAGAGACAGCTCGAGAGGGAGATGCACGACACTTTGAGACGCAATGCGCTGACTAGACAGCGTCCATCCATTTGGGATACGTACTCGGTGTCCTCGTGGAGCTCCTCGATCGATTCCATCGCCGGGACGATAGCGCTCAGGAAATATCGCGCGCCAATATGGGACGCCATTAAAGGTTGCTTTTTGCTAGTTCGAATTACAGGAATTCCTCTAATCTTTGTCATACATCCGTTCTCTTTATTTGTAGGGACGAGGGGTCCCAAAAGGAGCTCTTGGAAAATCCTTTAATATCGTATCTTTTTAAGTCTAAAAAGTATTGGTAAATAAGGATAATTTTGAGTTGATTGATATAGCTATTTCTTTTAAACGAGTGTTCTAATGTAATCTTGATCGCGTTACATTTTTCCCGTATCTTCCATTTTTCACAATGGTAACAAACATCGTCTATTCCTCCGATATCCCTTCCATCCAGACATCTTTTTCCGCATACAAGAAAACCTCGAACGATCACGTAAAGCGAGGGAATGTATACTTATTCCCGTTTTACATATTATAGTTCGCCCACCGAGTCGAATACATCCCCGCGCAGCAGCCGGATCGCTTCTTGAAGTAAATTATTTTATTCCGCTCGGTGCTTCATCCGGTATTTGCATTCGCCTGGATCCGAGGCGACCAGACGTTTAATACGAACGCGACAATTTATTCCGAGTGCTCGCCGACTCATTTTTAAGCGAACCGGAAACAGGAGGGGGTAAACGGTGTGCAAACAATACGGCAATCGATTTTTCAATTTCAGGAAGCCCGCCGTCGCGAGTCAGCCATCCGGGGGATGGTAATATCGCGGGAAATAAATTCGACGAGATGATCAGCCGCGAGGAGTCGCCGACCTGGAGCACGCTGGACTCGCGACGAAACCTGGACGATCCAGGAACGAAGAATGGGGACGAATTGCCATCTTGGGATGCGCTCGAGGCGACGCTGAATAGGAGGCTGTGTAATTACGGGAACGCCCTGTCGGAATCCTTGGAGATAGGCGATAGCGTTGGGAGAGGCTGCGAGGAGAGACCGCGAGAATGATCGTTCCCTTGAATGGTAGCGGCTTCGTGGAAAGTAGATTCTTTTATCTCCAGCCGAGCCCGTCGCGAAAATCGCCTGGGAAAATGTCTTGAGTATTTCAGTGCCCTCGCGGATCCGCTCGATATTGTTTCATTGGATGCATTTCGGCTGAGCTGGGATGAAATGGTTTCTGGGGGTGAAATATTAGGCTCGGGGGGAAATAACGTTTTTACGTTAGTTGTATTTAACACTTGGCACCACGAAATTTGTCTTCATTGTATTTCTAATAATTCTGTTATTTTATGCGTTTTATTGGGAATCTGTATTACAAAACTGTTCCCTGGTGGGTATTAAATTTGAATAATTCTTTCTATTATTTATTTAGTTTTGTTTCACAAATACAAAAACAAAATGACGACGAGTAGCATTACTATCGAGTATCTTTTATTATTGGAAACGTTGTCACCATTTTTCTACGAGATGAACACAGATCTCTTGTATAAATTCTTGTGTTTACCTTGTTTTTAGAAGAGGAGCACTTATCCCACTTCTCCACCGAGTCCCTTGATTAATAACGATATTCGATAGTTCTCGAGGGCTCAGCAGTGGGTCAAGTTCGCCTAACGCGTTCAAACTAAATCCGCGCGGAGGGTTGGTGTATATCAGGTCACCTTCACCCCGACTATTTAGTCGATAAATTTCTATAGTTTGCTCGCTCCACGGTGGTAGAAAATCCTGGAAAACTTGGGAAAACCAAGAAAGAAGTTCGGAGGATTATTTTTGAACATAGCATAATACCTCGAAACCTTCGTCGAGTTGCATAATTACAGGACGAAGTGTTATTAGGTACCAGTAAAGTCACTATGAATTTGTGAAATTTATTTCGTTTGTTTATATTACATTCCCACGTACTAAATCTTGAAAGGATTTTCCAAAAGGGGCTTTTGGATTTGCTTTTCCATTTAATTTCATTCAAAATAAAAGGATCGGATACATTTAACGCTATTTGTGTTTTATTAAAAAAAATAAAAATCTCTTTCGTTCCAGTGGTGAGATTTTAAATGTTTCATTGTACAGAGTAACATATAATCCACAGAAATGTAATGCAATACAGAAATATAATCCACTTTCGCAACTCTCCACGTATCTCCATATGAAAGAAACAATTTCCTCCGTCGCTATTGCATCGAGTTAAATTAATCGAATCCCAGGCAACTAGCGGATTCGCCAAGATTTTCAGATCTCGCCCGAATCGCGTTTCGTGACTTCTGCCTGTTCCAGCTCGAGTCGACGGGGCGGCTTTGCTATTCAAAGATTGTTTTCGCAACGGTCTATTAGCGATTTAGCATAAATTCAGGTAAACGCGCGAGGCGAGCGTAATTGGAAGCAGTGGCGTGGGCTATGAACGCGCGATTCGATTAACCGAATTTAAAATAGCACGAGTTTGCCAACGGGGTCGTAATTGGCAATTAAAGTCGCCGGAATGAGCAACATTGTTCAAGCACTTCATCGATGAGTCATTGAGCCCCGCTCGTGCGAGCTCAAATCCCGTGAATTTCACTGGCTCGGAAAACCTCGAATTCGTTCCATTATTTTTCCACCCTTTTTTTTTTGTTATTTTTTCTACTCCTTTTGCGACGGAGCGTTGCATTTGCCGCATTAAACTGCAACTGCAACCGTTTCAGCATGCAAGTCACGTCGCTTCCCGCTCGTCGCGTGAACGTTGCGACAGTATTAGTTCTCGTTTTAATCCTTTGCTCCCCCATCCGTGAGACACTCGAAAATTTATCCGGAATCTTCGTTTCTTCGAGTTTCATCAGGCTGTTGTGTAACCTTTTAAACTATAGCACTGCTTGCAAAGTGTTTGCGATTAATTAATTTATATTTGTAATAATTCCTGGAATATTGTACGTCACACGGGAACGTACATTTGTCTTTTTTAGATGAGAATAGGAGTTAAAAAAGGCAATAGATATAAATATGGGCTGCGAGACGCCAAAAATAAGGATATTCAGTTTTTTGAGAGCTTTTATTTCGTAATACAAAACCATGAAATTAAAAACCATCGTTCAAGCACACAGTAGAGAATCCAAGTCTTCCAGCATCATGCTATCCTGATACCTGGAGCTAGTTTTCACCTTATAAAAATAAAATAAAGAAACAAACAATTAATGGAACAACTTTTCGACTCCCCAGTTAGAAAACTTGTGCCATCTCTTCCCGGATCATGTTCTCCTGATACCTAGGAGTTTGATTTGCCATGAATTTTTGGAACAGCTAAATTTCGAACTAAGTACCAGGAGAACATACCGACAGATGAAGTATCTCAATTCTCTGATACCTCTCTGCACATCATGTTCTCCTGATACCAGGCACCGAATTCAGATTAAATTTTTTAAAAGGCGAGATTACTAGAGGAGAGGAAAATGAAAGTATAAATATATACATATTTAAATATAGAATTATATTTATACAAATACAAGCACAAATTATTCCAGTTTTAGATCCACCTCTGTTAGATCACCCCGCAACTGGAACGATAATTCGCTTGCGGTATTAACCAACCTTTTATAATATTTTACAATTTTAGACTTTAAGATAGATAATAAGTTCTTATTGTATTTTATTCGAAATAATAGTACTATATATAATATATTTCATATTCAATGTTCATTGCTATTATTAGTCCTCATCGGATTCGAAGTGTTATATTTTTGATTGACTATCGCCACTTGATGTACTTCCACTATAGGATGATAGACTTTTCATTGCGGCTCTTATGACATTTGACTCGTTCTGATACTTCACTGATACGTATTCATTGCTCTGTCTCGTATACACAGTCTCACTTATAAAATCAAACAACATAAGTACGGAGGGTTGATTCACTCGATACCGTAAGTCACACGCTCTCGCACACTCATTTCCCTTCGACGAGGGACTAAATTCGCACTAGATTCACCTTCACGTGATAAAGTGTCAAACGCATTTCATGGTCTCAAACAGTAGGAAGCGCTTGTCAGTCAATCTATCGATCGATCAATTGAGACACACTACGTTCGCATTAATTTGCACGATACTCGCACTCTCGCACCTCTCGCTCCACTTACCCCTTTTCAGCATACGTTCACCCCCCGCGCGTTAATGTGCGAAAGCCTCGTCTCGAGGTGTCAAGCACGTGGAAACACTTGCCAGTCCATCCGGCTTTCGATCAATTAAAAAAGCGTTAGTTAAAAAGAAGAGAACGACCGCTCACACACGGGTTACCGACACGAAAGGGTCCACTGATAACAGTCGAAAACGTCGCATCCGTGAAAGTCCCGAGACTTTGATTCGCGCACAGGATGTTCCGCGGTTGGACAGCAGGAAGAACCACGGAAGATGAAGCGAGACAACAAAGGTGCAGGGAGAGGAAAAATGGAAGCGGGAGCATCGTCGTCGTCGTGGTAGTCCTGGGGAGAAGTAAGCAGGGAGGGACAAGGGGTAGCGTTCGGTTGGCCGGGCTGCTTCCGTGTATTCCGGGGGTGGTTTTGGTGCGCGCGCGCACAGGGGTTGCGCCGTGGTTTCATCTCAGTTTCGCAGCCTCCCTTCCGCGGTCCGCATCAACTCTGGTTCACGTCGCTGGCGCAGAGGTGTGTCGTTTTATCAGTGTTTCTTTCGTCGTGTCGTGCACCTTGAAACCTTGAAATACACACGTCAGTCCAGTTTAATCGCCGGTGGAACGGGGATCCCGCGATTGGGGACGATCTCCACGAGAGATTCTCTTCGCGGCGCGGCGCAGAGACCGAAATTGCGGAGGATCAAGTGGAAAATCGGAAAATCGGCTCGTTCGACTTAACCGCGCGACGTTCGATCACTGGGAGTATGTTATCTGTGCTATAGGTGATCCAGCAAGGACTGGCAAGGACAATGGTGCGCGATCAGGAGCTCCCCACGCGCGTTACTTGGTAAGGACACCTATGTAGCTTTTTGCGTCGCGATGGCCACGCAATCGTTTGTGCAAACGAGAGGTACCGGTGGATCGGTGTCGAAATATTAGGTGGACTTGAAAGTAATGTCGTCTCAGCGAATCTCGATACTTACTTACCATTCATCAGTTCATTGATTTTTATCGATCTGATATTGAAAATTTGCACACTAGATGGGAAAAGGCTGTTAATAACGAGGATGATTACGTAATTGATAAAAAATAGAAACTTATTAAGAACGTTTTTGTTTGAATTTAATGTAAAAGAAATGACATTTCTTTTGTGGCCCCCTAATGATTTCTTTTCCAGGTGGTGAACTTTGAAACGTCATTAGTGGACTGCGGACGTTTGTGCGAAATAAAATTTTTGCTGATGTACTTAGAAAAATTTAACATAAATATTTTATTGAGCAAATATTATAATATATATACACTTATATACATAGAAGTGTTACAATAATGTTAGAAGTTGGTACAGTGGCTACAATCTGTGATCATACTTTTACGAATAATAGATCCGAAAGAGGCATGGGGTACCTCAAAGAAGTTTTGCTGGAAGCTAGCATACTCTGCTGATGAGATCAGTATGTCCTAGCCAAGTATGAAAAAGCACTTGCACTCTAGAGGCACGTTCAAACAGACTTTATCGAGCAAACAGGCTAGAAATTTTGTGCATACAAAGTTTTGTCCGAGATGATTAGATTTGATGTGACTCTCTCATTAGTAGACGGTGGATGTTTATGCAAATTCATATTTTCGGAGATGCAAGAAAAGAATTCAAACCTAAATGAAAGTACGTTTTGTCGCCTAAATATAATGTGGACATCATTATTGATATTTCATATATATATTTGCATTTGTGCAAAAGCTCTTTCATATTTAATAATTAGCTACATTAATTTATTGATCGTTTAATTTTTGTTCGTCTTAGTAAAATCGTGGAAAATTTTGAGATCGGAGTACTTTTACGTCGCTATTGGAAGCAAGAGTTTAAAGCTACCGAAGCAGCAAAGAAAATAATACATATATTCAGTTCAACGCACGAACTTTTCATTCACCCTAATATCATCTTAAAAAAACGCCGGATAATGCATCAACCTAATAATTATGGGCGGGGTTGTATGTACGTACCCTTACTACGAGATATTCCCTAGTCACCAAAGAATAGGTTAATCCTCGATCAGGTTTGTCAGGGATCCACCGAGAGGATGGATCGAGACATTGATTTTTGAACGACAGAAACAATTCCGCGAGAATCTCTTTGTGGATTGTGCTCCCGTTGAGAGTACGGTATTCTCAAGTTCCAGCCAACGGTTTGGTACAGACAAGAGCAGCCTTTGAATCCTCGATCCGTCATTACGCGTAATGCGCTTAATCGTTGGGAAATCGGTCACCGTGGAGAACAACGGGACAACTGGTACCGGAAAGCGGAAGTCAGGACTCAAGGGTGGCTTGATGGGCCCGCAAAGGAATAAATATGGCGGAGGAAGTCGTGACGCTTGAAATGTATGGCATATGCAAATTGTATCAAACTTAGACTCGAAATCATTTTACGAGTTTCAAACGAGTTTTCTCGCAGCACACGAGAGCTGCTTTGCTATTCAGTGGCCTTTCTTTTTTTCCTCCTCCCCCGCGGTCTCTCCGTCAACTTTCACCGTGGCTCTCTCCGCTACATTGCAGTTACAACGCTGGAACATTTATTGCATCGCTCGGATATTTAACGTGACGTTGCCGACGTTAATACCTCGGCTAATGAAGAGTCTTCCAAAGAGAGCTTTCGAACCTTCTTTTTTTTTTTTTAAATAGTGGAAACATCTCTAATAGCCTTTTTACACGTGCGCTTGTTATAGTTTCAGGAATACTTGAGAACTCGGTTGAAAGGGAATTACTCTTAAAAATACGTAAAAAGTAAAATACGGGAATATTACTATCCGAAATGTGTATAAAAAAAGTTATAGTCCAATTAATTTCGAGAGCGTGCAAGAACTACATTACGAAGGGATTATAATTTCAGTTATTTAAATGAATAATATTTTTACATTAGTTGAATTTAATTTTGAAATCGTTATACTTTGTAGACATTTTATATCATATCACATCATATTTATCGTCAAAACGATGTTACTTTTGATAGTAATATCTATGCATATTAATCAGTATAATATATTGAACGAGTAAAAAATTTTATATAATCTCGATGAATCATCATGGAAATAATCATTAATTATTTTCTAATTATAAATCTAACTCGGCTCGTAGAGTGTTAAATAACAAAGAAATATTTGTTTTACCGTACAACATCGGAATTATTACATTTCTACTCGTTACTCGAAACTTTTATTTAGACAAGAATTGTCGTCATCACACGGTGGCACGCGCAACGCTCTGCATTAGGACTATGCGAATTCCCTCGTCTCCCATTGGCCCATTCGGTAATTGCGAGTGCACGGAGATCCGCTGGCACACCGGAAACAGGCACACGAAAATCAGGCGGACGGACGATTATTTGAAACGAGCGGACGTTTGTCGATGCATCGTTTAATGGAACCCGCTTCTGGTCCGGTTAAATTAGATGGAAAATACCATGGACTCGAAATTGAACACAAGCACGATACCTATTTAGCTTTCATGTCGGTCACCGAAGCCTGTACCACTCTTTTTTTTTCCTGTAAACGGAGACGCGAAATTATGTTTCTCGAATACGTGCGCGCATCGTTCTCGTTTTACCGTGATCCATGCGTTATCCAGATAAATACTATTAGTTACCCAATTAATAGTTAGTCAGCTCTGTTTCAAATACTCGTTTCGATGTAATTTATATCGTAGAGTGCAATTCCGTGCAGTTCTGTTCACCGTTGTTAAGTTTTAATCAGTTTAGTACAATTGCGTTCAGTGTCGTTAAGTTTTATTCAGTTTGATTTAGTTTTCATTAATCTAGTACAGTTTTGTTCACTTCTGTTGAGATCTAAATATGCAATTAAAGTCCATTCGTCATTTTCGAGATACTTTTTCGTATTTCCTACGTGATTCTATCTTATCAAACCTGTGTTCTAATCACGACGAAAGTCACAGAGCTTTAGTTTTCCTTTTCGATTAAACCTAAAACGTCCTCGCGTGAATAATAAAATTTATCAGACTGATCGTAACATCAACTTCTTTCAAAACCTAACGAAAAGCTGATCCTTATCAACCTGGACACACCTGAACGCCATTTCCCCAGCTTTACGCGCGTCTCGGCGCATCTTTACGGTAACGAGTGGCCTTGTTTGCATTTTGTCGCACAACAAAAACGGCTAGGACACCGTTCCCAAGTGTAAATACCTTCGTCAGAATGGAGGAAACGACGCGTCGAGTTCCGTGAGAAATGTACCAAGACTTCTTCCTGGAGAATAGCGAGCGTTAAGCGAGACGCTGTCGGCAGATTATTCAGATTTCGTCCGAGTTAGGTCCTCCCTTTTCTTCCCGCGGCGGGCTTTTCCGGATGAAATCCACGGACGTGCCAAATCCGAAAGACTGGACCTCGTATAACGGAAAACTCGGCGTGAAACTGCGGCGTGGAAATATAAAGGTCCGGGGGAAAGGCTGGCGATAAATCAAACGCATCGATATTGGCGTTCGTTTAATAAATGACCCCAGAACGAGGAAAAAGGATGAACAGTGTGTGCTCGTTTCGTGTCTGTGTTTCCAGCGTGTTATAAACGATCTTGAGCGAGAAATCAGTCACTGTAGGTGTTTGTCATCGCGCCGTTTATATTCTACTCCGGCGATTTCGATCGTTTCTTGCTCGTGACTATTTGTCTTTCGTTAATCTAATTACCACTTTGCTTTTCTGTAATCGTGGCTTTATCAGAATGGTTGAACGAAGAACAAGATTTTCGATGTGGAATAACGATTTACGTTGGTGGAATTCTCTTGAATGCCGTCAGATGTAATTATTTACACCGTTACGAGTCGAAATAAACAGTCGAAAGATCGTTAAATATAGCTATGACTTCCATTCGTCCATGGTGACTCCCTCCTTTAAAAAAGGAATTATTTAAATAATCTTCCAAACGATACTAGAGAAGTGCTCGACTACTTCAGAAAGTGTTGATGAATTTACTAGCATGGATTTCGGTAAATGTACACGGAAGAAGTCTCACGTGAATCCTTGGAAAATTTTGAAAAGAAATCTCCGAGGTACCTCGTTTTTCGGGCTCCGATGTTGAAGAGGTTCCTTAACGAGCGAATAATTTCTCTGTATTCTGTGCAGCGTCGAATTCGAAGCTGAGCCAGCGCCGAATTAGACCTAAATACGCGCCCTCGCCATTCCACGGCGTTTCTTTGATGTACATATTATCGTTCCGTACGTTTTAAGTTGATTCTCCTCCCAGAGAATGGTCCACGACGTTTCACAGCGAAACGGCACCGTGAAACGCTGCAACGGAGAATTCACCTACGCTCATCGCGTAACGACGCTGTCGACATTTTTTTTTCCTTTCTCCCTTATTTTTAATTGCTTCGGCATTTCTACCGCGTTTCGCGTTGGGAAATTCGTTCGGGTGTTCTATTTTAGCTAGCCAGGTGTTTTTTTTTTTTGGGAGGCATCCATCGATTCGTTTCGACGTTTCATAGGAAAAAAGTGGTAACTTTGGTATAGAATATCTCTAGAATTCGTTTACAATGTATCAAATTTCCTTGCTTTCGGTAACCGAGACCTGTGGCAGAATATTTTGGGAATCGAAAAAGAAATGTTATGGAGAACAAGAATTCGTTGATTGCGAATTAATATCCCATAAAGTAAACTCTTTTAATAAATACAGGTTCCATAAATAAAGTTTCAAAAACAATCTAGAGTAAATAAATGCCACAACAAGTAACCTAATACGCATACGAGTAGTAATAGCTGTTGAATATTCATGCAGGCTCATACTTCACGCGTTTGTGTACTACATTTTCACACATAATTAGCCCTGGGCGTGTGAAACACATCGCTACGAAATTTTGCAGGTGTCAGAGCCGAAACTGGGCGTTAAGTGATTAACGGCTAGTCTCAGCTTTACTAGAGGTTATTAAGTTGTTTAATATGTTGAAGGGGGTCGCTGGCCCTACCACTGCTTTACGTTGAAGTTAGCAAGTTCTTAATGTCGAATTAAGGACATCATGTATACTGTTTAGGAACATTAAATTTTAGAATATTAATATTTTATACTTTCTGGTTACGTTTAAAATATATTCACCATATTTTCTTGTGTCATAATTGCATAGAATTCGCAGTTTAATAATTAATAACCGTTTGATCCATTAAAAATGTACACAATGATACCATGGTTTTGCATAGGATTTAATCCGAAAAAATTATTACGTTACTTAATTAAACTGCCAAACATGTTGCAAATTGAATTTGTTGCTGAACGAAGGCAAAACGTTTTCGTTCATAGGTTCTACAAAACTTCACGTTTCCAAGAGTCATTAGTCCCGGGGATATTGGCACGAGCTGTTGGCGACTAGTTTCCAACTTTCCATCGGGTTGGTGTTATAAATAAAAACGGACGCGTCGCACGGAGACCGATCAATCAACGAGATTGTTTACCGACTTATCGACGTGTCCGCAAAAGCGCGAGCGTTCAATGCTTTTGTGCAATTAAGTATCCCTCCGCGGCGCGTACGTTTTATTTTATCCATCGAAAAAGAAATTATTTCACTAATACCTTTCATACAATTTTAAAAATATAATCTTAGTACGAGAAGAAACTAATGGAACTTATTATTATAAACAATTCACACTGATTACTTTTATTGAATTCTGAACATAAAATTTTAGCACGACAAGGAACTAACACGATCTATTAATGTAACTAACGAACATTCATCGTTTTAATTGAATTTTAAAAGTAATATAACCAGCCAGAAGTGGACCAAGGGGAGAAAGGGAGGGGAATGGATGAGAAAGGAATACGAGAGACAAGAGGTCGTTATTCTCCACCAGAGGCAGCCGGCAAAATTCCAAGGGAATAGTTTCGCGTGTCGCCACAACGCGAGTCGACACCTAAACGCGCAAAGCCATTATTATTATTATTGGTGTTGTGCCGTTTTGTTCTATCGCGGTGTTGTGCTCGAAGGACCGTAAAACGAGAGCCTCGTTCGGACCAACGAATAAATATTCCAGCGTAAATTCTAGCATAAATTCCTACTCCCCCCCTTCACCCCCTAGGGGCTCTTACAGTTGGAAAATTTTGTCGCTTGTTTAAAACCGCCGGTGGATTTATTCGCTGTTGGAAATCGCGTCCCGAAAATCGCGACCAGGTCGATTCATCTCGAGTTTCGTTCCCTATTCGGGTCACCCATTCGCCTGGCAAATGAATGGGTGAAATATTCAAAGGTAATCGCCACGCGTGCGCCATCCCCTTGCGCCATTAACATGCGAACATTTATTGCGATTCCTGTTCGAGTGAGATCTGTTACCTGATCTGAATCCGTTAGGAAACGAACGGCGTTGGGAATATGTATGGCAGTGGCCGTTTGCAGATAGTATTAAAGCTCTAAACATCCTGAGGTGTGTGCCACTTTAGGCATTTTACCCTTTGTGACCAGAATTTTTTGTTTTTACATTTTCTCTGTATTTGTATTATTTGAAGTTGTATTCAAGGCATCATCGATGCCAAAGTTTGTTTATTAATGATTAAAAATATTAAGAATTTCGTAATAAAATTAAATAGCAACAAACAAATTTCTGTTAAATCAGAAGCTCGACATTAAAAACAAGCTTATAACCATAAATTTGTTCATTTACTTGTCGTGAGTCGAAGTTAAAATTATCCTCCGTTAAAAGACTCGAGAGATTCTTAGTATTTGGCCTCGTAATGTGGTTCCATTCCTTAACGGAGGTCCGAGGAACCTCCTCGCTCCGCGTCTGGTGGCAAACTTTCCCAAAATCATAGCGCAGCTCGAAACTATCGTCGACAACACCGGAACACTAACGATCGTCCACGGGCTGGGAGATTGTTCCCCTAATTTCTGTGCGCGCCGGCGAGGCGTGGCGCAAACAGACTCTGGTCAAGGAATTATCGGGACGCTTGGCGAAACTTGGAGTCGGCGGTTGGTTGGTCGAGGAAATAGGATCAGAGGGGTGGTTTCGGGTGCGGCAAGTCGTACTCGGCACTTTAGACGAGTACTCCTTGACCTGCACTTCCTCTCTATTATCACTCGGTCGACCCCCGAGTGCAACGGAACGTTTACTGTTCGCAAACGACGCACCTCCTTCCTCCGCGGATCGAGGGTACCCGAAGACGGATTTTTCTCGCGACGATGGATTCGAGTCGAGGGATGTCCGCGATGAACGATGGGAGATCCGTCAGATCGTCGCGCGGTGCAGTCAGCAGTTTGACTTAACTGGAACAAGCGGCGCGGAGCACCCCTTGACCCCTTCTAACCACTCTCTCGCTGTACGATCATTTTCGAGTGGTCGTCTCGTGTTTAACGTTCTCTCGTCCCTTTTCTTTTTTCGGGTCCCACCAACAGATTTTCAACCGTCGCTGGAACGCGTTTTTTTATACCGGAATAGTAGCAAATGCGTATAAGAAAGAATAGATAGAACTTAAAACAGTCTAATAAGTATGCCGGGGCGAACGTATCACGCTTTGGAAGTTCCAAAAGTATCTATTCTAGCACATAGCTAAAATATTCAAAGTTCCGTCTCGCCTCGCATGTCTGAAGCACGATAATTCGAGTCCCCGTCTACCCACGGTATGACGATGAAACTTGGAATGTTTGGTTAAGGATTGGAATATTCTGCCGAAATATCAGACAAGTTTGGATCATCATTTTTAAGCGTGGTAGAATGGAAGATATATGAATGAATTGGTATTTGAATGGAACAATCAATACAAAGTTCTTCGACAGAGCAACGCTATTTTAAAAATTATTTTTTTATCAATCAATACATGCACGATAACTTCCAAAAAAACGGATCTTCTATCGAGTCAATTGTTTTCGAAACAAACATTGCTGAACATAGCGATGATTTTCACGCGTCCAAGGTGGCTCCTCTTTTAATCCAAAATATTACAGTATTTTCAATAAAATACTATTCTTCGAAAATCAGCAATATTTGATGCGTCTGCAGTCGCCTGGTCTGCAACACGCGGCCACGTTCGCGTGTATTTCACCGACGGGAGAGAAAGATCCAGCGCCATTTTAATGCCGTCGCATAAAGCGGACACGATAAACCGTGGAGATTTACTGTCCCCGGTTGATTTACTTTCACGGTGTTTAATGGTGTCGGTGCACGGGAAAAATTTAGCCCGGGGAAATCTCTGCAGCACGGATCGTCGTAAACGACGCGTCGGAGACTCCCGACGCCGATGTACACCGGAAAGGAATTCCGTAATTAACCGGCTCGAGTAATTAATGAAAACTTTCGCCGAGGTTGGGAAGATTTTAAGCTCCTCGGGGATCGAAAGTTTCCGGAAAATATCACTGAATTGGAAATGGAACGAAACGGCATGTGACGGCACCGCTTTTCTCCCAGTGCCTTGTTATTAAATGAATTAATAAATAACCATTTAAACTTCGCTTTGTCGAGTCCATTTGACTAATTACCGGTGCGCTAAAGGACTGATTTAAAAGGATTTCGTATTGCGAAGTAAATGACTTTTTGTAATAATGAAACCAACGAACCGTTTATTTTGACCAATGTACGGTTAATTTCTTTTGAAAATTATACAATAACTAGCTTATTTCGGCGAGCATTATTCCATTTCATTTGTTTCTTAACTCTTGAAATCGCTTTACTGAACAAATGAATTTGATAACGACTTAACTTGAATGTACAAGCTTTTTTATGATTATTTGCGCTACATAACAAGAAAGCGCAATCTTTGCGTAAGCTTTTCTTCCATATTTCTCACTCTATTGACACTCTACGAGAACGAAAAATCTGCATTCTTTTCAAGTGGTGATTTCACCTCCTCAAACCGTAGTACAGCACCAAGGAAGAATGGTTTTGTGTCACGGTTGACCTACTCTACTTGCACACAATTTTACCCCTGAATTTTCAGGCTCGTGTATTCCTCTTGTCAGTAGTCTACTGAAAATACGACAGTATTTCCTGATATTTGCTTTCTGGTCGTCTACTTCAATCCTGAAATTACATTTCTTTTAAAAATTACCAATATTAACATTCAAACGTACGAATTGCAGTCATATATTTACAACAAAAGTGATTTACCATGCACAACTCAAACGTGTAATGATCGAGAAAAGTTTATTGTTAATGAATCTCTTAGTCAGAATCCGCCGTTTTTAATTTTTAAATTTTTAGTTCAGATTTGTAATCAACGAATTTATTAAATGTCTAATGAGGGGATGAAAGGATATACAGCAATATACAGTTATATGAGAAAATTATTATTGAATGGAGCCAGGTAATAAATATTACTTAGGGTGCAGGAAGCTAAGAGACCGAGTCAAGAAATTTAGACGTGTGATGGGCACGAATAGGTTCATGCCTAGAAGTAGCTGAATTATTAAATCTTAACTGGGAGTTCGACTGGAATAGCAGACGAAGATAAATGAAACTGAACGAAGGAGTTTGATAAATTATGTAACAAGAATGAAGGGTTCTACTCTGCTTGGTATTCAGTCATCCAGACACTCGTAGCGTTGGTCTTTGGATTTTGATATAGGTACAGTGTCGTCTCGAATACATATTGCAGACCAATTTGACTGAAATATATCAATCATTATGAAGAAATGGTGGGCGAAGACAAATGGAAGACTGATGACTTCACCGAGCATCTACCGTTTCTTTTTAGATGCCCATAACAACAGCTTACAAATTGGAAAGTTTCCATATGTTTTCCAATTACAAAAATTCATACGTAGAAATTCATACCAATGAAAAACGTCATGATAAATTACAATTTGTTGTGTCCAATATTTTAGGGGAACAAAAATCGCAGATACGGCTTATTTTTTGGCCTAACAACGAAGAAACTCCCTTTCAACGAAGCAAAAAATTATGATGGTGTGCCTGTCGCGTTAAACTTGAAACGCGGAATGCCTACACGGCGAACAATCAGGTTTCGCGTTCAAAGCGAAACGCAGTAGAATAGAGTGTGTCAGACACATTGTGTAACACGTGTACCGCGTGTCAGACATACCAACGGATTCCGAGTTTGTCGGACGTGCACACAGGCCACAAAGTGCATAGGGTGCAATGGGATGCAACGTCTTGGCAAGGACTACGGAGAGCCAAGCAATGGTCGTAAAGTAAACGCCACATTTTAGAGTCGGAGTTTAACTGAGCATTAAACGTTTTTAACGGATTCTGCGCTATGTCGTGGACAGTGTTCTACAGGAAGCGTTACTTCCACCGGAAACCATAAACGCGATTACTCCGTCCAAACGAGGACCCTGCGAATTTAAAAATCTCTGTGGATAGAGATAGACCAGTTTATGGGTAGAAAGAATAGAAAAGGGGTGTGAATTAAATTCGTGATCATGAATAGTTTTTATTTATCAAAAAAGAGTCTAGAAAAATTCAGGAGAATCTAGAAGCAAACAGGAAGTACCATGGGCCACGTTTTTCTTGATTATGAAGAAGAATGTAACATATGTACATTAGGAAAATTAGAAAGGAGTACAGAAGAATTTCGGAAGATTTAGAAGGAAATAGGAAATACACCAACTCCACAAAAAGCTCAATTTTTCTTCTATCGTATTTTATCATATGGCATGGATTCCACGCGTGCTTCGACCTGATCCCGCAAATGGAATCGTGTAAAACCCTCAAACGACACGTCCTTTTACCTTCGCGAAGGTTCTTAGAAGACACTTAATCACCCCGAAAGAGAAGGTGTGGGTCCTTTTTTAAAGAAGTTACGCTCGAATGGGAGTCCATCAGTTTCCTGAATGGGAGCTCTACCAGCTTTCAGAATTCTGGTACGATTGCCAGCTGGGCGATAGCAATGGAACAATCCCTGAAGAAAGTTTCACGCTTATCACGATAACAGGTTTTTCGAGGGTTCCTTCGTTTTCGCTGTCAGAGGACGATTGCCGCAACCGAGCGATTTATTCAATACGAGCTCTTTTTTATACGACCGATAAGAAGCCCGGAGCGATAGAAACGTCGTTTCAACTTTATTTTAACATTTTATTATAAATTTATACAATTAAAAAGACGTTACCGTTTTATTTAAAGGATAATATTTAACATTTAGCAGAATTTTATTTGAAAAATATAAATTAAGACAAACTTTAAAATTAAGAGAAATTATATTTAGTTAAAGGATAAAATATTAACACTGTTTTGAAGATAAAATATGAATACTTTTCCACGACTACACCTGGCGGTAACACTAGTACAATCAAATGCGAGGCGGGTCCCTCCTTCGAAATAATTCTCATTCAGTCGTTTCAATTTGCAAAACCTACTCGTGGAAGCATTCAACGCAATTCATCGGGAATTTCATCGAACGTGCACGAGCTTTGCAGTAGTTTCTAGGAGCCGTTCGCGCGTAATGAAATGAAAGACAGCGTCGCTTTGTGCTAGATGTACGTTCCCGAGGAACTGCGCGATTCGATCAGAGACTTGAGCTTCCTGTTCTGAAAACGATGCGTCGCACGTGCTTAGCGGCACCGTCTGT
Source organism: Hylaeus volcanicus (assembly GCF_026283585.1). NCBI lineage: Eukaryota > Metazoa > Arthropoda > Insecta > Hymenoptera > Colletidae > Hylaeus > Hylaeus volcanicus. Next base: position 25,996,493 of record NC_071979.1, read on the forward strand.
ATCTCTCTGTTGCGAAATTCGCCAAGGTTCGTTAGCCCGTTCCAATCGCTCGTTACAATAGCCTCGGTTCGATATCGGGCTCTTTTGTGGGCGGAATTCGAACCGCAGACGGTGACTCAAAATTTCACCGCGAATCTGCGGCCATCCGCGGTTTCGGGAACCACCGATCTTTCGTCCGTCAAGTACCTTTGCTCCAAAGTCAGGTCTTCGCCTTAGTAAAACTGTTACCGTCGTTGTGCTGGAATTTTACTGCAATTATTCATTGTGACGCAGATCTTTAGCAGAGCCTTTGTAAAATAACATCACTTGAAATATTTTATAATTATTTTCATTGTTCCATCACTTGTAAAATGACGTTATCTCGAATATTATTTCAAATAACACGTTCTTTTATTTCACAATTGTTTCCATACCTGTGGTCACTTTTAAAATAACAGTATCTGGAATATCATTTCAAATACCACGCTATTTTATTTCACAATAATTTCCATATCTGTGGTCACTTTTAAAGTAACAGTATCTGGAATATCATTTCAAATGTCACGTTATTTTATTTCATAATTATTCTCCTCTTTATTTGGAGCCATTACAGCGTTGTGCTCCCTTCAAACATATAAAATTCTACCTACCTGTTCCTTCAGCTCAGTTTCGATCGAACGACAACGCGAAGGACACTGCCGTGTTTCCTTTTACTCGCGTACGTGAAGGAATTGAATAAGAATGGACCTTTCAACGAACGAATCCGTAGATGGCCCGAAAATCCATGTTCTTCTCGATCTATGAGTTAGATCGCTAGCGAATTCCACGACAGGAGCGCAACAATGGACGCGATGCTCTTCCATTGAACGTCAATAAACGTTTTACAGAGGGAGTACGACGGTAATGTCGCACATTCGCCAAAGGAACCTTGAGAGCGCGAGGGATGGAACAGGAGCAGGCTAAGATGGGAGCCATCGCGTCGAGGAGGGTTTCTAGGGGAGAAAATGAGATTCCCAGTCTTTTCTGGCGGCTGTGCAAACGTGCTGTTCCCATTTCCCTGGGCCCTCCACGTTTTTAGAAGGGAAATTGCCGAGTCGAAACGCACGCGTTCGTTAGAGTACTCGACATTCGATACTTTTGTTGTGTTCTGTGGTGGGAAACTTCCAGGTTGATTGAATTTAGGAAATAAAGATGGAGATAAAGATAATAGCTGAAAGCGCATAGTAAAAATACTGCTTCGTACAAAGAAAATAGTGGTGATTGTTTTGATGGTCACTCGAGTGCTATTTTAAACAAATGAAAGAAACGAATCTATGCGGAAAATGTAGTAACGACATCTCGATAATTTATGATTTTCAGAGGCGATCATTTTTTTTTAAATCTGGTATATTCAAATTAATTAATCGTTAGGAAGAATATTCCACGGCAAAGGAATAACACCACTTGAAAAACTAATAATTTTTCCTACCTTCTATATACTAATAATGTAGTAACTTATTACTATACCATTTCCACCAGAAGTTCCACCTTTGTACCAACTGTACCCAAACCCACAATTTAAAAAAGAATAAACTGCAATGTCAATCATATCAATTAATTATCAACTTTATCTTAAGAATGAAAATATTAATTGCTACGAAACAAATTCGTCTTCGTGCAATGTCTCGTCCTAATATAATATCGAAACCGTCTCTTCGGAGAGCCGAGATCCGTGAGCGTGTCCGGAGCAATCAAGGCAGCGGCGGTTAAACAAATTTCGTCGTGAGTAGAGATCAATAAAATTAAGTGGATCTAAGGAGGTCCGGGAGTATATCGAATTACGGTTATCAGGAGGAAACCGAGACTAATTGATCGGACTCGATGCACCGAGAGCACCGTGACCGTCGCGTGTTCGGTTGTAGTTTGGAAATTAGTTTCGACTCGTTTCGTGTTGCTTATTGCTAACTGTTATCGGGACAATTATCAAGCCGGTATTCGATGCAAGAGGAAAATTGAATTACTACAGTTCCATGGAATGTTTCGCCGATTTGCACGCACACCGTTGTCCACAGGGGCACAATTTAAAGAGAAACATGGTAGTGTCTATCGAGTTGTCATTCGGTTAAAACTGGGCTATAGCATCTGGAACGACAGATTGGTTAAATTTGATTTTTCTTAAAGAGAAACATGATAATTTCTGGTAGCTTGTCATTCGGTTGAAACTGGGCCGTACGCACTCGAAGGACAGCTTGACAGAATTCTCATTTTTTGTTAATTGCACACGATACTATGGCTCAACTTAATCCAATTGCATTATATCCCTTCGCAATCATTATTTTCACCACTTTGCCCTAACACTTGTTTACATTTTCATTTAAAAAAATAATGCAACTATCGATGTCACATGCATTGGACTTGTAAAAAAATATGCATCGACGAATATAGTACTCTCTGAACCATTCATCTTTGATCTTCGACATTTTTCTCAAAATCCACTGATAACGAATTTATGACTTACACGTATAGTACTCCACCCTGTGCACTCATTATTCGTAATCAGTGATATGGGTAGCTGACTGTGTCGTGTCTACCAGGTGCGTCCTGGAGACCTAATACTTGCCAGCCTCGGCAGAAATGCACTCTTGGATGGCCTCCTGTGCAAAGTTTCTCTCTGGCGTTGGGCGAACGGTGAGCGTTGGGTTTTGGGCGTTACGGTTACATAAATTTTCACCCCCGGTAAACAGTTCGTTTGCCCTTTGACCGAGCGCATCCATGAATCACGGCGGCTCTATTCGACGGAGTTCTGCGCCACGGGCGATGCAGTCTGGCGAAACATCCTGCCGGGAATATTACTCTGGAGAATTTTCCAGCGCCGTAAACCCGGTTGCGTCGACGACGGCGAATATACGCCTGGGGAACATACATCGCGCATAAAACACACCACGCCCGGGGCAAATCATCTGTGAATGGGCGCAGCGATCGGCCGGACTCGACGGACGTCGCCAGAGTTGCCCATTACTCGTATAACCATTCGAATAAGGATTCGTTGCGACGCATTTCCATTTTAATAACTTTCGGCGAGCTCGGGTATAAATTGAATATCGTTCGCGAGTAACAAACTGAGCATTTGCCTTGATACAAGTTTATCAGGATATTTACTAAAATGAGTTTATTCACAAAAAATGTATTAGAATAACAAATTTGTATCGTAATTAATTAGTATTCTATCGTATCGGAATAATTTTCCTCGAAAAGGAATGCAACATTTTTTTTAGATAACAATCGTTCGAAACAAATATGCATTACAACGCATACGAATAAATATCTCTGTGTATGACAAAAGGACATCGAAAGAAGCTGTGCATGAAAAGTGTCCAAATAGAATATGACTATAACAATCGATAATTTCGTTCAATATTTATAAACGTCCTCAGAGCAATTTCACGTATTCGTATGCAATAATCATGGAAACTCTATGTCAATTATTTCCGTAATTTATACACTCTTTCAATACATCACAATTTCAACGAACTGAATAAATAAACATGAGACTTAATTGTTACACAAAATACTCACGGACGATACACGTTTTCTCTCGTACCCTTTGCAAAAAGAATGTTTCGATATGTTACCTGGTTGCCCATAAGTTTATTGCAACATTGATTCGTCGGAAGGGCGACGAATTCGCAGCAGTTATGCGAAATTTACGCGAATGATACGGGTCTGTGTTTGCAGGGGAAAATACATGGTCCGCGTATAATATGAAATATCGTAGAAATCGACGTACAATGCATTCGGCCGGCCTCTACAAATTGGCATGATTATATTGCAGAACGCTAGCCGGAATATACGGGCCAGCTTTTATCACGGGAGAACACAGCATAATTCGTGTCATACAAGGCGAACAGAACGGGGCCCGTTCAGCTTGTAATTAGCGCTATTAAACCTGAAAAGGTCGCGTAATTGAATTGGTCATTCATTATTTCTGTCGTGGCTCGAGCAGTGGACCGGCGATCGATCATAAGAGATCCCTGATAAATTAATGGCGATACCCGTTCAATGGTTCGTCAACTAAAATGCAACAAAATTTCTTCGTACCACGATTGACTCTTCGCCCGTTGCTTTATAGCAGCAAATTTGATTTATTTATTTGTTTCTATTAATTGGAAGTAATTCAGAGGATGGAAAATGACGAGCGGTATCATATCCAGAAGTCGGCATTTCAAGTAACTTCAGGTGGATGAAAAATGGAAGACCACATTGTCTTTGACGCAATTTTGATTTTTCAGGTTGCAATGGTTCGAATTTTACCATTTAAAGTAATCTCGGATCGTTGACAAACGAGGGAAACAATTTTGAACAATTTTGATTTTTCGAGGCGTGCTTGTTCGAATTTCACCATAACAAGTAATTTCAGGTCATCAGAAAAATGAGCACATACTGCCTTTGAAGAGTTTTGATTTTTCGGAGGCTTGGTTTTTATCCGCGATCCTCTCGCAAATGGGATGGACGATTGGCAATGCCGAGGAGATAGCTAATCAGGTCCAGTGCCGTTCGGTGTCCACTGAAAGTTCTGGAATAGCGAGAGACTAAGAGAGAGAGAGAGAGAGAGAGAGGCCAAAGGCGCGGCCAGCTAAAGTTAATTATAAAGCGCGCCCCCGCCGGCTACAGAGGATGAAAGTCCAAAACGTCCTAGAAATCTTTTCATCCGGTGCACTCGCGAAATTTATATTCGAGCAACGATGGACATGCGCGTCGCGCATCGAGCAAATTAATTAACCGCTTAATTAACTAATGACGACGAGCCGTCAACCCCAGGGGGCCCCAAACGTCAAAGTAATCGGAAAATCACATTTTCCGTTTATTGTCCGCTACTTTTTATATCCTACATTCCTTGAACATCCTACAATAAATTTCTCCACCCTTTTTTTTTTATATCAAATCTGACATATTCGCAACAATTTTCGTACGTTTCAAGGCATCACGCTTAATTTTCTTCTGAATGTGTCGAGTCGCGTAGACGTTTGTCGGAGTCGACAGCCACTTTTGACCATGTCGTTGGAACGAAGAGCCACGTAAGCCGGCCGTCGCCGGTTTAACAAACTTAACGGAATTAATGTCGAGAAAGTTTCTTATTAACGCCGCAGATGCCGCAATTGCGTTTAGCTGGCGCAGCAGTTAGTAACTCGAGAGACTGAACAGCCGAGTTCGATTATGCAAATCACCGGCGCGATCCTCCGCCAAGTTACGTAACGATTGCTATGACCATAACGGGGAAGCCGCGCCTAGGTCGAAAGAATCGGTTCCGAAGCAGGCATTACGTCCTCTTATAGACGATGGAGTATAATGCTTCCATGTATAAAGAATATTGGAGCCACTCGATTGACTCCGTATTGGATATGGAGTCTATATACGTACATGGAATAAGTGGATTCCATATGGAAACATGGAAATTTAATTGGCGCCACTAATCATTGGACCGGCCAAGTACACGGGAGAGTTGGTTCTTGGCGCCGGACATCGCCAGGCGTGTCTTCATTGTTAACAGTTTTTCTACAAAATATAGGGTGGTTCCCTCTTTCAATAATTTTTGAAATCTATGTTTCTCACGTCTCAAATACCTTACAAATATATAAAAAAAAAGAATTCCTACAAAATTTGAGCTCTTAATTTTAACATCAACGCTTGCCCTAAACCTTCGAAACGACTCAAAATTCGACAGAGTTATTACTTGCAATAATAGGAATAAACTTAAAAAATTTCAAATTTTTATCTTCATTATTTCCTTAGATTCGTTCCATTTAAACTTCGTTTCTTCGTGTGCATCCGTAGAAATATGAATTTTTATAAAAATTCGCAGTCAGTCACCGTGACTATATTCTGAAACAATATGACAACCTACTCGTCTCAATGTTCTGTGCATCACACCCGAGCCTTGAATCGATAGTCGTTGAAACAAAAACCAACTACAGTGATCGCATGACGCCACTGGCGACAGCCGTGACACGCGAAATCACTTCCTATCTAACCACTGCCTAAGGCCAGGCGCATACTATCGACTTTCTGTCGCGCAGGAGTTCAGACCCGAGGCCTTCTGAATTGTTCGGTTCGGCAGGATCACACATATTGTCAATTACGTGCCTTCGTTATTTCTACATTACAAACTTTCCGTAGTATCATTTAAACTACTAAACTATTTTTGTTTGTCCATACCTTTTTATCTTTGCGAACGCAATAGAATTAATATTCAATATCTATCATGCACTGAACGTTTTTCTAACATATACTTCACTGTGATTATTTGATTACTATTGGAAATGGGGTATAATGAAATAATAAAATACCAATTATAATAAAAAAAAATTTTCTCCATTTCATGGATGCCTCTTCATATCCCAAGAAAGATTGTTTGGGAATAATTAATAATTTTTAAAGCTGTTACACTGGAATCCCTTCTTAACTGAAGCAATTTCTGTTGCTATTGGACTCATTAACCAGTAAGTAACTAGATTTTCTTTTATTTCGTTGTTTTATAGTATAGTCAACGGGAAATCAGTAGTACGCGCCTAGTTTAAGCGAACCAGCTGGACAACCGAGCCGGACCGATGTTCCCGTGAAGAAGCACGAACATACCGGGCCTGACAGATATTTCGGGGAGCATAGCTAGCGTTGAATGTAAATTTTCATTAAAATCACGGCTCACGAGTACCCACGTTCCCTGGGGCTCCGCGATTTCGCCGCTGATTGCGACGAGTTAGGCGGCTTTCCGTTGATTATGCGGACACGGGATTCGTAGATTGTTTGTTTTGCCGCGTTCGTCAACGAAACGAGTATTTTGAACTTCTTTGGCTCAACAAATGCAACGCTCATCTCGAAGTTTTGCGTTTGTCGATTACTTGCGAGTCGAGTGAAACCAAAGCGAAACGTGTCTCAAAGTCTCGTAGATTTTGCGTCAAAATGAAACGAGAAAAACAAAGGGACGTTCAGATTTTTGCATATTGTTACTTCGCTCTAATCACCGCCAGCAATATTTTCCATTATTTCTGAACAAAATAATAAACATTGAATAAACATTGAATAAACAGAGTGATCTCTGTATAAAATCTTAAATCACTAGCATCACCGAACATTAACGTATCCACTACTCGAATCAAATGTTGCCCATCTCAGTCTTTAATCATGCAGCTCGAGGTGGAAATTTCTGTCGGAAAATCCGCATCTAAAAAGTGACGCTACGGTTCCAACAAACGTAAGCCTGGATCCTATTTGTTTTCAAGATGGAGCCACTTTACGTTATAGCACGAATTGTACGCGAGGATTTGAAATTTGCATAGGAAGTAGGAGTAATGTACGCGAATCGTGTCGACAAAACATGATTTAACTTTCTACGACGTAACGTAAACAGATGTGCGCGCGCTCGTAATATTTGTTCGCGAGATCTCGCTGCATTTCGAACATTTGTTGCAAAGTAACGCCTCGAATCAAAGGTGGCCCTGTCTGAAACGCAAACGTTTCTAGATTTATGTTTATTAGACCTTGTTAGCTTGGTAGCTATTTTTAAATTATTGTTTCGACAACAACACAAACTACACTAGCAGCGCTAAGAACAAAGAAAACCAGGATGCGGTAAAAAGGTCGGTGAGTTGAACGCAAACGTACCAATGCACGGTACAGTGTATTTGCGTTGAACTAATAATTAGTCCCTCGGGAGGCCAATTACCAGTTCAAATTATTTCTCGAACCATGCAACGGACGCTATCGCGTTTCAGATGCAAAATCGTGTTCCAACGTCCTCCGGAGCGGCTCGGCTCCTGGGTTGGTAATATCGCAAACGAGGTCGATCGAATCAGACTTCGCGGACCGATGAAAGCTTAAAAGTCGTGAAAAGCCTTCGCGGCGACACGTGATTTCATTTGGACCCTCGATATCGCCAATTGGCCCTCGATGGCTGCGCTGGGACGTTGTTAATACGGACCATCGGGATCGGTTCGAACACGATTTCGCATTAATTAATACACGGCCCATTGAAATTGGAACTGCGCTGCGATCGCCTCGACGACACTTTTCCTAGTACTGCGAGGACATAATGTTTATTTACGGTGGCTATGGGATCTCGCGAAACAGTAGCCGTGACATTTAAAAAAAGTTCTATTCACAAGCTTATTATCCATGTTTAATTGTTATCGACTCTCTTGTGTCCACCGTGACAGAATATATTCCTTATACTCCGCTCCAGTTTGCTCTGACTCTTGGACATTTTAGTTTTTAGACTGAAATGGTTCACCAGGTATTATCACCTCGATTTACGTCAATGTTGCCATACATAGCGGAAAATGTTTCAAATGGTGTTGGAATGGTTTCGAATGGGGTATATTTATGATGAATAGTCAGATATTCTCTACAAAAATAAATCGAACTATTTGTGTCCAAAAATCGTTAGCTTAGGATATATTTTAATTTTCATGCTTTTCAAGCAAAGAAATAATAGAGCCTAAGTCGTTGGAGCAAATACGTCATCGTGCGACCAAATTTTCAAGCTCTACCCGCAGCACACGTTCATTACGAACTTGTGCTTATGAATAATTACTCCGTGCCCGGAAAACTGTTAGCCGAACAATGCCCGCGCTAACTAACGGCCAAGTTTAATTATCGAGGACGGCCGTGTTGTAAACCGCTGCTGGGGGTACGGGGAACAGCCTATTTCGAAATTGGCTGTCCGTGAGTGTTTCGAATTCGAACCAGTTCTGTTACTAATCAGTGTCGCGCGCATGGACGACGGATTGTCTCTGAAAATCAGTCCTGCACCGACAATGACAGATGATCGCTAATCGCTAGACTCCGGATGTTTATGCTAATTCATATTTTTATAGACGCAGAAGAAGAATTTAAGCTTACGCAAAAGTTTGTATTCTATTTTTTTTAATATCATATACACGGCGAGGCTTACACCAGTTCTTACACTAATTCTGAGACACCCTGTATGTATATAGTACGATACAGTACAATACGTACTACCACATCGCGTGGAAAGCTCAGCTTCCGATTATTATAGCGAAGTGTGCAATTTCCGCGTAATCCCTTCGGTAGTGCTCGCGAAGACGTACAAAACAGAACACAATGGTGTTCCCAGCAACAGCGCCAGGCATAATAAGCGAACCAAGCCGAATTGAAAAAATTCAAATTGCTCGGTTACTCTCGCGATGTCCCGTCGAACGAGCCCGTCAGCGTTCCCCTAACCGTGCCCGCAGTAATCCACCGCAAACGGTCGACGAGTTCCCATAGCTGGTTAACGGAATTACACGGGACAATCCAGTGACGTTTCCTTTTTCTGTTGCAGAAGCGGTACTCCCGGGAGCGAAGCAGCAAGAATGAGCGACGTTCGCTTGGCAGCTAACGAACACCAGCAGGATCGTCGTCCACGGTGAGATTGAACCGAGAAGCTCTAGCTGAGCGTGCCGCGCAGCGACAGGGGTCGCGGAGACAGACAAGAGCAAACGAGATCCTCCCATCCCCTCGCAGCGATTTCTTCGCCCTTAATCCACCGGCGCAACCAAGCGGTGGGAGGAACCAGCAACCACCGACGGAGGTTGAACCCAAGGATTTATCAAGGATTCGTTTCGTCTCTCAACGAGTCTCTATCGTTTCTGCTCTCCTCAGAACCGCGATACGGAAACGGCCCCCAGGCCGTCCCTGGTGAATCCGGGTTCGGTGAATCCTGTTCACAGTTCACCGACAGACCGTCTACAAGATGTTCCTGTACGCGTGACGAGACTGGTCGTTCGTTAATCGTTCGATATGACGTCGGTGAATCGAGTCGAGCGTCCGTCTTTGAAGAGAACTTGAGTGGCCACCGGATAGGGTAAATTACAGTTCCGTGGCTCGGATCGGATCGATGATCGTCCCTCTGGAGAGATGCGAAGCCCGTACCGTAGGAACCGCGTGGCCGTCGCAAGGAACTCGATTTTAGGTCCTCGCTCGTTTACATTCCCCAGCGAGTGGCTGTCGCCCGGCGTACGGGTCTAATCGGCGCGTCGTAAGTCTAAATTGAATCGTAATTGCGAATCGGATATTGGACCGTGTCCGAAGTGATAGGATCGATGAGCAGGAACTAGCCGGGACGAGTATCTCGGTGGAATAACGGTGTCGCGGTTGCCAGTGCGGCGAATCCTCGACGGTGGTGATATGTCAGCGTAGGGTCGGCAAAGATGATGAGCGAGCTGAACGCGACGAAGGTCGTCGAGACCTCGAACACCACGATGAATCTCGTATCGACGATATCGTCGTCGCCGCCTAGCGCGGTCGCAGCCGCGATTAGCGCTGGCACGGCGATCCCGACTAATCCGTCCACGACAGTAACGGGTGGAGCTGCGGTGACCAGCACCCCTAAGCCCGACCATCACGTCTACAACACGACCGGATACCTCGTGGAGCACGACGAGCTCGATCACAGTGAGTAATAAGACTCCATGAATATGGTTATAAGGGACTGCGCGGAGGGAGAAGGGGAAAGGGAGAGGGTGGTTAGGGAGTATAACTAGATGCCAGTAACGGATGGTATTTAATAATATACAATAAATTTTTGAGCAAATAGGTACTGGTGTTCGACAGGTTAGGTAGTTAGTATCTAGGTCTCGTTTGGAGGAAATGGATTTTAAGGATTTTGAAAGTCGAGGACAGGGCGAAGTTTAGGTTCAGATGCGGTGATTGGAAGTTAGGACGAGGATGAGACAGAGTTCGTAGTACGAGTAATTCCGTTCGAAAGAAATTTTTTTTATTTGCTTTGTTTCTTTCGTGATGGTAAAGGGGAGAACGTTTTCTTGAATTAAAATTTAATTTCAAATAAGATACAACTATGGAACAAGCTATGGAACGAAATTAGAGAGAATCAATAGAGACATCCGCCAAATCAAATATTTGATAAACGCACACGTGTTACACTATTGCACACGCACTAGGCACCGTACACATATTATAGAATTGGAAACGCGCTATACATCGTACACACCCTATTTGAATGCACCCGCATTGGACATGCATTTTCAGTATCTACATAAAATGCCCTGATACGATAAAATCGTCGATCAAATTTAATGACATTGCGGGAATACTAAAAGTTGCCATCCTGCTCCGTGGCCTTAACATTTTTACAACTTTTATCCATGAAAAGCGTGAGAGATTCGATACGTTCCAGGCTGGTGCCAGTAAAAGTTAAGTAACAAAGTTGCCAGCTTTCAACCTGTCAAAGTGTGGAACCAGCTTTGATGCCCTTTCGATATAAAATTGCGTTTGCAATGGTAGGATTGTAGGTCACAGAGGGCGCAGCACTCGACGGTGCTTCGATCCAGGCTTCGTCGATACAGCATGGTCGCTTTGTTCGCTCGGAAAACAGTTTCACGGTTTCCACCGATGGCGAACCACGTTTCCATTGAATTAACCGTGCACCGCGCGAAATGCAATTGACGCTGTTCAGTTTTTTTCAACCGGCGTTATTCTTTTACCTCGCGACGATTTTTCGTTTGAAGAACGTCCACGACTGGTATCACCCTTCAACGATTCGGAGGGCACCGGTTGGTTCCGTTCGAACGGCGAACTTCTGACGAAACATTGTAGGGTCTCCCATTTAAGCCATTCTGGTTCGAACGACTGAAAAATAGCCGATTTTCTGGAATCTGGAATAATAGAGAATAATTGAAATAAAAATTTAAAAGAAATGTGGAGCGCGGATGGTTAATCCTCCCTCGTCATTTGAATTTACTATCGGAGCCTTGCTCGCCTCGTGGGCTCTATTGGAAAAATATCTCCCCCAATACGTGCTCGTTGACAACTGTTTGGCGAAACTTTTCCCTGGAAATTGGAGGATCAAGAAGTTTAAAGCCTGTCGTCTGCTCCTCCAAGTTCGAACGAGACTTTGCTTTTAAGTCCTAGTTACTTGTGGTGGTGCATTTTGCACTCCCTTCACTCTTTAACGTGGCCATTTTCAAAATAATTTATCCTGATACTGGTTAGTTGAGGTTCACGAGACACATAAAATAAGACACATAAAAAAAAAAGTAGTAATTAATCAAAGTAATCAAACCAGTTTCAAACCATAAAATAGTAATTAAATGTAATTAATAAAAAAAAAAAGGAAATAGCTCCAATGCTTTTTCGATAAGAATCCCGTTTGCGATGGTATCGTTACGTACTGTACCATAGATAACCCGTTATCAAGTGCAGGCTGCGTGGCGCGCATCCTGCGTTTCAGCAGGAGCAAATCTTGCTGTTCCCCATCCTTGTCCTTGCGCGACACCAACGGAATACTAATCGTAACGCTGCGGTCTACCAAAGCTGGATCGATACCATCCATGCGCTACGACCGTGATGTACGACGAAATTCAGCCTCCGATTGAAGCTTTTTGTCGTTAGATATTCATGCACTTCTGCGAGCTGCTCGCACCGTCTGCTTTTTTGCAATATTTATGGGGGTTTCCTATCGCGCAAGAACGAAAGAGAGGTGAAAACGATGTTCATATCCAAAGGACCAATTTGAAATAATAAATGGCCATTTGTTCTGATTGTAATTGTTCCTCGAGTAAATTGAATGCTCACTAATGGTCATGATATTAATATTCGATACCCAGAACTGTGAAATGGTTATTAAATTATGTGGATACCGTTCGATACCAAGTAGGGTGATATCAATTAACCAATTACAAATTATAACTAGAGGTTTCGTGTGTTTTCGTGAAACAGAAATATTTATTTCATTGAGATATTACTTCTATTTGTAGAATTAAGTGTTTTTTTAAATGATGCTCGAGTAAATTCATTGCTAATCAATAGTTATAATATAAACGAATGATACCAATTCTTTTCAAATTGTTACTAAATAACTATTTGTAAATATTTTCTGAATAAATGCGAAAATTAAATGGAATATATATAAAAATATTCCCGTTCCGTGTATCGGAATTCAGCCTCCGTTTGAAGCTTTTTGTCGTTAGATATTCATGCTCGTCTGCGAGCTACTCGCACCGTCGGCTTTTTTGCAATATTTATGAGGGCTTCCTATCGCGCAAGAACGAAGGGGTGGTGAAAACGGTGTTCGCGATCGACCATCTGGCTTTTTTTAAAAAATTCCAGCGCGGCACAGATTCGGAATAGTTTCGTGGAAACCAGACGTCGGTAAACGGTAAAATTGGGGGGAATATTTTTAACTCGTCGAAATTTATATTTAATGGATTGAATTTCATGTTCTACAGAACAAACTGTCATTTATTAAAATAACGGTATTGAAATAAATTGAATGCGTTGCATTTAATTAGAGTAGAATCAAGTTAATGGTGTAGCTTAAAAATAAAAATAAAATACACTTAAAGATTCTCTTCTATGCATATTTTTAAAAGGTTTTTTTTTCATATAAACGTCTACTTTGGAAGTAGCATTTTATGGCTATCCAGCTTCTCAACCTTCTTGTCTCAATTTACTTCATTTAACTTCTTTACTACGCCATCGGAAACCCGGGCACAGAAAAGAAAAGAAGAAAAAGTAACACAAACTATATAATCCACTGGATTTCGCCACAGCGAATGGACGGGGTTCAGCAACAGCTGTTTTACAACGTTATAAACTTACCAGCTTAACTTGGAAATAAAGAAAATCTAAAGAAGCTATATAAAAAGAAACTTGAAATAAGGCGAATGTAAGGCACTGGCCAGGACAAGTGCATATAGGACACTCCCTCTGAAGTGTTGCAGAAGGATTTTAGAATTTTATATTTTAATACAACACAAATTCTGAACAATTTTGTTATTGATGGTTACAACAGAAATGGAGCGATAATCGATTCACGCATAGATGTAGTAGTATTCCAAGTGTGTTTACATGAACCAGCACTGGCCACGTTAATAGACATAATCTACATAATTGATATCCTGGAAATTCACACTGAATACGTACGTTAGGGTTCCGTTATTGATGATCACTAAACTTTGGTGTTGTATCAATGTAATTACTGGAGCACGCTGGTTCTGTGGTTCCCTAATAAGTGCAGTTATCACTAGACTTCAGATTTTTAATTAATCAGTCTTTATTCTATCTATACAAAATTAACATATTTGTAAATTTACGATACAGTGATCCTTTAATTATTCATTCACAGTATGTTAAATTTAAATCTGATAGTTGCCAGACAGGTCAAATTCAATATTAAATATTAACGATTTTGTCGATATAGCATCAGGATTTAAATTGTCCCTTATTTCTTGATCTGAAAAATAGTACATCCAAAATATGTTATCAATATGATAAAAAATAATACTACTCGATCGTACTTTGACCGTACGAGGATCTGATCTTTTATTATACTCGAGTAGTATAATAAAATTAAATAATTTTGTAAGTCTCATAGTTACATGCGATTCTGCCACAAGGTTCGCTAAGATTTTCCGAATTTCCGATTGCGCTCTATTTGCAACGGGTCTGCCCAATTTCCTCAAGCAACGCGCAACAATCGTTGAGAAAGCTTCATAGTGATCCGAATCGGTCTCAATAGAGTCACTATAAGACGATGCGTCGTGTAACCCGCAGATAGTAAATTCGTGTTGCTGCTCCTGTGGCAACGAGAAGATTTAAATACACGTATTCTAAATTCTCTTCCTTTCAATAATAATACAAATATTTCTTTACAATTTTATTCGAAATTCGTGAATTTTGAAATTTTCTTAAAAAAAAAAATTGTACAAGAAAAATGTAGACACTATATAACGTATACATTTTATAAATTCATAACGCGCGAGTAACTTCCAAAAATTGAAAAATTTATACCCTTTACATATTCGTAACACACAAATGAAAAATTCCCATTCGGATATCGATGAATCCACTTCAATACTCGAATAATAATACAAACATCCTTTAACGACACTAATCGAGACCCGTTGGAACGACACACGAGGCAAATAACACTCCGTCTAAACCAGTCCCAAACAAACTACCAAAATCCTCTAAATGGCCCCCTTTGAATTCCGGCTGAAAGGGTTAATTCGCCCCTTTGCATCGTTAATCAACCTGTCGAGTTCCCGTCGATGCGTCCGTGGTGAATCCATCGAATCCGAAATTCCCGTGGCAGGAACTCGAATCGCTGTCCACGTGGCAAACGTTGCCGGAAGTGGCCCCGTCCTCGCGCGTAATACTGCTGCACGACCGGGGACAAGTTCTAGGACGAGTCCTGACCTCTGGCAAGGAAACGACAGGGGAACTGGTGGAAGCCTGGGCGCAGAAAGCTTGTCTGGGTGGCAAGAAACGATCGACAGGTCTGTCGGCGATGTTCCAGTTCGACAAGGGACAGTCGACGCAGCAGCAATGGGATGGATTCCGACGAGGATCGTTCGTTTCTCTAAACTCTGCGATATCGCGGTCGCCATTCTGCGGATCAGTGGAAATCGATCAACCGTTAACGCGTTTACTGTCGTGTTGGTCACTACGGTGACCTGCACTTTGAACTTACAACGTTTACAACCGGCAACGGCTGCAGATCGATACGACGGTTGTCGAATAAACGACGTGGACTTTGTTTGATAACAAGGATGTATCGATGCAGGATTCTTTTCTTTAATGAAGGCGAGGGTATGTAAATGAAGACATAATTAAACGAAGCAAAGAAGTATTTAATTGAAGAAAGTAAAAAGGAATCATCCCCTTGTCATCGTTAAATAAAAGAATCCTACATCGATGCATTCATTGTCAGTGGTATTATTAGAAATTGGAATTGTTTTTCGGTAGTATTCGGTTAAATTCAATGCTAAAGAATGGTTGTTGGTTAAAATGTTTGGTACTAACATGTTTGAAATGGTGAATGTTTATGGAAATTCATATTTTCACAAACACAGACAAAGAATTGAAGAAAACATATATATTTAAGTATTTATTATTTATATATTACAAATAAATGGTTACTGAAGGTATAACCATTTGTAAATATTTCCTAAATAGAGACGAATAATAAATGGAATATATATATATATGAAGATATTCAGCGTTTCAAGTATCGAGCACAGAGGAAGCGCGCCGAAGAAAAACGTAGCCGTATCGAAAGGGTTAACGGCGAACCGTAAATTTCGCGACGGGGTGAGGCGGATGGGGGGCTATAATAGCACGGAAATTGCACCGAATGGGAGATCTGTTTTTAAATATTTACGACAGCCGTTTTATCCACGCCGAGGCTTCGCGCCAAGAGCCGCTCGTGCATTCCCATTTCTGGACTCGTATCTTCCTAAAAATTCCCTTGTCTCCTTAGACGGTTTACGAGCCGATTGGCCAGAGTCTACTTATCCTGGCGCCCGTTCGGGCGAACGGATTTTCTGTTTGCAGAGTTCTGAGCTCGTAAATGTGGATCTGTGCGAGCCAGGATGAGGGGAAATGCTCTGATTTTCAGATCAGGTGGATGGTGGTTGTACGATAATTGTAATTCAGCACCATCATGGAATATTAAAATTACTTAGGCTGCAACGATTGCGAATAATAACTCGTTTTAACTAGCGGTTCGTTTTATTTATTTTATTATTTATAGTACGACACCTTTAATTAGGATAGTATAACTGGATACGAGAGTGCAACGGATTAAAATTAAAAGATATATCGCTTCAAATATTGTTTCATTTAGCATTGTCTGGAAGTCGCGAAATAAATGATTTTTAGTCAAAGCGTTTTGCCTTGGGTGCCAAGATACTTGGTATTAGCAATATGACTCTTAATGGAGACAAAGTTACTTTCAATGAACCTGATATCGACTGCGAGTCGTCACCGAGTTCGAAAGGTTAGAATTAACGATTAGTTCAGTTCGACCTGGATTATCCGGGTGGCAGCGTTGTAATCGGAGTATCAAACCCGTTTCATAAATTGTCCTAAACGGGGAGCAGCGTAAACGAGAAGCTAGAGGCGAGGTTATTATTGGCAAACCCGTCGAGTACCGTCGATGCTAATGGCGTAACGAATTTATCGATACGAACGTGCAACTCGACTGCCTCGTCGTAGTCCAGGTACGGATAGAGGAATCGATGCAAATCGTAGAACCAGGGAAACGTGTTCTGATAGCAGTCGCCGCTCGACTCGGCCTCCAGCAGCTTCTTCAGCTCTGACACGTATAGTTTGCGCATCCCCCGAATCCTCAACACGATCTCCACCAGAGTCACCCCTGGCAACCCCATGGCGTCGCAAATACGCCTGTAGGAATTTATAGGGTGAGGAAGGTTGCACTAAAGTACGTTTTTAATAAATATATCCTTGCAGCCGTTTTCTGAAATTTTATTTAAAATAAAATTACCTCTTAAATTACTGTACAATTTTATCCGAAATAAAATATAAGAACTGCTGTAAAGCTGAACATGTCCAACAAGTTTAAAACATGTAGTCATTTTTGAGTTATAGAAAAATAAACAAGCCGGATAAAACTAGAAACTTATTAAGAATGTATTTGCTTGAATTCAATGTAAAAGAAATGACGTTACTTTTTAAGTCCCCCAAGTATTTTTTACAATACACATCCCCAACTTATTACTTAATAATTTGTGCGGAATATTTGCCATTCATCTAGTATTTTTTTTTTTTATTCAAATCGTACCTGTACGCGCGGTGCCTGCGGTCGCTGTCAAGATAGTGCCTCGAGTCCTTCTTCCACAGGCACGGTGACTTTCTGTAAAGCGGCACCAGCTTCCGGAAATGACAGTTCGTCCATTCCTCCTCTGTCGCGTCCCTCCAATCCTCGAAACACTCGTTCATTTTACGTTCGAAATTTGCGGCTTATCATAGCGTTTTGGGGTCAATGGAAACGAGATCGTTGAAGGCTTAGTTTCGCGTGGATGCATCGTTGAAGGAAGATCGAGTCGTGCCAGGGATTGTTTCGAAAGGCTTGGAAATTGTGGTTGTAACCTAGAATTTGAAGGATGAAAGCCTGTAATCGAGTAAAATTACATTCACTTCAACTATTATTTTATACCAATTTTCCTTCAGATATTTATGGTACGTATACTTAAAAAAAAGTAACGTTTTATAATTCACCAGACGCTATACGTTATATAACACGTTATAATAAAATATTGTCGTAAAATGTGCTGAGAGAAAATTTTGGATTTAACCTATCACAGAACTTGTTATTAATTCTTTGGTTAGGAAACGCGAGATGTTTGAAATAGGGAAATCAGGCAAGAAATTTCTCGCTTACTTTTAAACAGATGTCATCTTGGAATATCCTCGCAGCTCTCCTCGTCGAAATTAGGTGAAAATGCACGCAATGCGCGCCGCCATGAAAAGTCCACGTTTGTTCGTTGCATTTTGGGTTCTTTTAGCGCTGCTCGTATATTTCTTTTGGCGTGATCGAAATGGTCATGAAAACGATTTGAAAAGAATTCTAGTGCATCGATTAATTATAATTTTAATCGATTAGTTATTATTAATTATATCATAGATATTCTTTTAAAATTCTATTAGAATTCTTTTAAACCCAAGCAGAACGTCCAAAAGCTAAAAATGATAATATCGTCGACATGTCGATTGAAGTATTAAATACGTTTAAACAACGAATGACGAGCGATATCTTGAAAATAATGTTTTGATGTGTTGCAGGTATACTCGCTGGTTTCTCAGACATACAAACAGTTTTCCTAGCGTGTATCTCGACGCTGCTGCCTCTGATCGTCGCGCTGGGAATCGCCTTCGGCGTCAGGTGAGATGGCTATGGTTACCTTGCCGCGTATGCTTCGAGAAGCGTCGCAAACTTTTATCTCTGCCTCCGTCTTGTACCAAAACTCCCGTCTCGTCGCTGGCGATTTTATAACGCGCTAACCGCCGTACCGTTCCTCGAAAGATAAAACGAACAAACCGGTGAATACTTTGAAGTTTTATTTCCGATTCGTTTGCGAGAACTCCTGTGAAATAAAAGGACCTTTGCATCCGTAAAGGATTTTAACATCTCGACTACCATTTGCGGGCGGCACTCGTAATTGGCTCGCGAATAAAAATAAGTATGCGACGGAGAACTGAACATTTTCTAGGAAGAAATAAAATGAATAACAACCGTATGCGATGTGACGTTCTAGTTTTTGTGCAATTCCAAATTACTGTAGATCCAAGGATCGTGGGTTCCAGTCTTCGTGCCTAATTTTTCATTTAGACTCATGTAAAATTTGAATGCAAACATTTATTGGAAATGAAAGTGGACATAGGCAGACAGGTAAATTAAATAAATTTAATAATGTCTAATAAATAACATGAATTGAAACTAAATAAAGTTGGCCTCGATTTGATTGGCACAGAATTGAATTCTATATCAAATTTAACAAAACGTAGCAGCTTTAAAAAAAAAGTATTTGTAATGAACGCGTGTCGATATTGGTAGGGGTTCAGTAGATCGAAAATGAATTAAAATAAAATGGAAAAGAAATGGTGCCGGAGTGAAAAATTCGAATCGAACGACAGAACCGAATTCTTTGTCGGTTTCAGGCGTTCGGTATCGCCGACGAGAGGGCGGGGAAGCAAATGGCGCATGGATTTAGCCATCGATACGCTGCGAGGGATGAGAGATTACGATCGGCGGGCAACGATCGATCACGGCGCGAATATCCGACGAGGGTGGGCGTTATGGCAGCGAGTAGGTTCGACAGTGATCGAGTCGCGCTCGTCGCGCGGGTTGACTTATTGTTAGCCTTTAATTGCTCCATTAATCAACGTCGAGGATTTCGCTTTCGCGAGCTGACCGCGCATGGTTCTTCTTGTTCGTTGTTATAACGTGACTGTCGCTGTACCGTTAACTTATTCGCTGACTTAACGGTCTTCCTGAGATGATCGTTGCGCGGTTAGTGACGAATCTTGTGTCTCTCCTTCAGTTGTTTGAATGGCACGCAAGATTCACAGGGTTGTAAGAGTTACTTGATTTATGATGTAAAATATAAAAGTACTGGCTGATCTTGGCGAACTTTGTTCTGTCTTATCGTTAAATCTCTTCTTGTTCTTTAAACTATTGAAACTTTATTGAAGAAAGAAAATAGTATCGACACGATCGATGAGTCGGATAGAATATAGAATATATATAGGATAGAATAGAGTTAGATTGAAAGGATACTATATGAGCCATTGAAACATTATCTCATCGGATTTCTCAACTTTTTGTTTTATGGAGTTAATCGATTCGTGCAATGAACGACTCGTATGTAAATATTAGGTGTAGAACTTAATTCTGTGCCTCTATATTCAATCATTCACATATAACTTTAGTTTAAATAGAAATATATTTACGTTATTTTGTTACGATAAAGTACAAACGTCCTTTACGTTGCATTGACAACATTCACATCCACCTTCAACTTCTAAAATTAAAACTAAACAGACGGTTTCTCAAAAGGAACTGTATGTTATAAATTTGTTCTTCCAATCCAAAGCTAAGCTTCACACCCCCATCCTCAGCGCAACCTCGTATTTCCAGGTCGCCACAGGTGCGAAACCCCTTGATAAAGCGCTCTCCGTCGACATTTTTGCGCCAGTTAGGGCGAAATCGCCGGCAAGGATATAAAATTCCCACGATCCCTTGATCCAGAAAAATTAACCCCCAGCCTAAGTCGCAGTGCCTTTGCGATAAAAAAAGGAACCCGATGGCCCCGCAGTCTAACGGATTCGTGCGCGTCGGCTAGGAACTCGCTAATTTTCGTTCTAACCAACGTAGGGATAGGGGGTTGACAAGTAATCCCCCGTTATTGCAGAAATTGCGGCGGTGGGCCGAGGATTACGTCGCGGTCGGTCCATTCGGGGGAACGGGCAACTATTTATCCGATAGTTGTTCAAACTGCTCGCCGGTCGCATTCGAAATTATGCTCCGTGCACGCGTCGAAATTACTTGCGCTCGGCGTACGAACGATTTCGAGATTTTTCGGGAGAATTTACGAGTTACGGATGGCACTCGTGCTTCCTCGATTGCTGATTGCAAACGCGTAATGAAAAATTATAATACGCGAACACTTTATAATTTTTACTTTGGCTTCTTACTTTAAACTAGACAAAATTAAATAAATCCTCAAAATAGAATATTAGTACATGCACGCAATGCATTTTTCGTTAATTTTCTGCGTCAACAAAATGGGACCTCTTCGAATGTTTACCCTCCTAGTCTTAAGTGCCACCCTCGAAGATGGAGCTTGCGTTCCGCAACAGCTTCCAAATAGAGCGATTATTGAGCACCGAATGACAGAGACGCGTTTTGTCCTGTTTCGCAGACACGTATGGAGGAAATATCGGAACAGACGAGACAGCTCGAGTGGATTGCCCTGGTACAGGAGTGTTTGCTCTAGAGACAATACCGCCGAATCCTTGCGTCATCGGCCCCACTCGGCAAGCACGACCATTCAGTCAGCCACGCGGATTCTCTCTGCACAGGACGTGAGTACATTTTTCGTTATCACGAACGCTAATGTTCAATCCTTCGCTAATTTTTTCGCTGTGCTGGACAGGAAATCAGATTTTCTTCAAGCGAAGACTAATTATATAACGCGTGGTAATCTCGGCGAACGTTGGTCTCATTATGAAGTGTTTTTTGTTTTGTTTTCTAAAACACTTTATTGGAGAAAGAAATACCTTCGATGCTGGTTTACGTCCTGAAGTCGCAGTTGCTGTGAGTTGTAATAAAAAAAAAAAGAATTTACAAAGAATCGTTCCGACCGATAGAGTGAACCACGAGGAACAGCGAGTCGCGACAAATCGTGAGGGTTTAGGTCACTGCACACGCGGGGAACGTCCCTGACGGGTTCGGAAATCGATTTTCCGTCGATAATTCGGTGGGCCGCGATGTTAATTTTGACCAGGCGTCGTGCATAAATAAAACGCTCGGCCCGGCTCGAAAACCGTGCCGAGTTCTCGAGCGTGGAAAAACGGAATTCTCGCGCCCCAATTGTCACGGATCCCGGTCCACGCCTAGCTCCGTTGACTCTGCTCTTATTCTTCTCTGCGATTTTTGACAATAAAACGAGCTGCTCGCCGCGCCATCAATCTAAAATATCAAAGTAAATGCCTCGCAAGTTGTTTGCAACTCAGTATTACGTAACATGGTTTTTCTCAAACAATAAAACCAATAAACACAGAGCACCTGTAGTTTCTGCGAACAAAATCGAAACGTAGCAAAACTTGTTTTAAAGCCCGTTAAAGAAATGAAATCCTGAAATCGAATAAGTTAGAGCGGGAAAAGAGTAAAAACGATTGCCCGTCGACGGAGATCCAAACAAATATAGAAGGAATGGGGGAACGGGAGTTTCGTGGCTGCTGTTAATGCCGTATAATGGAAAAACAGTGTACGGCTGCATTGTTGCAGGATGTCACGTCCGCCTATCGGACAACTGATTCGCGGGGATTGTCCATTATCTATCTTTCCCTTCGTTCGGTTCTGTGGCTCGACGCCCTTCTCGTTAGTTTCGTGCCATCGTGTTTGGGAAAACGTCGAGCGAACTTGCCACTGTCGAGACGTCTCGTGTGAAGGTAATTCCTGAACAATTTTTAGTCGGCAAGACCTAGGGATTAATACGTTCATCGCCACTTCAGTCATACAGCGTTGTGCAAATGTCTTATGCTATCTAAGCTTCTATTACACTTAAATAGATCTATGTTAGTAAAATATATATTATATATTCTGCTACTGAAATTAATAGAAAAAATAATCTCTCTTGTTTTGCAATATTTTTCCACCTTTTTGACATAATTATTATACCGTCACTGTCAAATTTCTGTAGTTTTTTTTATATTATATTTATCTAACTTCAGAGGGTATAAGCTAAGTTAAAAAATGTTTACTCTTTTTATAGCAGTAAAAATGTAAAAGATGTAACGTATCATAAGTGGCCTAAGACTTTTGCACAGTACTGTATACATTTCAGAATGAACGGCTTGGTAATACCAGAGTCCTGGACCCGTGCATAATAAATAACAAGAATAATTGATAACCTGGCGGTGCGAAGACTATTCCAGCGGACACCTCCAAATCCCTTCCGGTTTGTCCCTATTATTCCAGGTGAATGAGCGCGGGGAACGGGCCGCGATTATGGCAGAAGTTTGCACGGCCGCGTAATTATCCCCCGAATTAGCCTGCGGCCTGGTATCTCTAAGAAAACACTCGGACGCGAAGGAAGCATCGGTCGTTGGCCAGAGTAAATCCCTCTTATACTCTGGAATCTTGGCATTTCGCGAATCTCATTCTTCGCCATTAGGCGAAGCCGTGATACTTTAAGCGTAAGTCGACGAATCCAGTCTTCGCATTTGTTTGACAAAGTTCCGTGTTTGGCTACCGTTGTCTGACGGAATTCAAATCAGTTTATTTAAAACCATCGAGTTCACCGACGAGGACTTCGCGCTTTTGCGTTGTCAAGATTTTCAGGAAACCTTCGCTTTAATTGCGAGAAGAATTAGAATAATTGGGGTGGCTGATATCGAGTGGCAATATTTTCTTTTCCCAACTTTATAGAATCGGTTATTCGAATATGTTTTAATACATTTTTCGGCACATTTTTACGTTTAATTGCAATTGTACGTATTTTCATTTGAACTAATAAAATTCTTAAGCATCTTGTGGGAAGCTCTTCATAATTTTATTCTGACAGTAAAATTGTAACTTTTTCCTCTAAACGAACAGTTCTAAAATCCTCGTTTTATTTAAATTATAGTTGTACTAGAAGAAATTGGCAAGCATTAAAGATATAGTATGCTTTCCAAAATAATTTAATAAACCTATTTCGACGAAAATAAATTTCGACGCGGCTGGGAACGCGCCTAACTACAACCACCCGTTCGTGTCGCTCGTCCGCTTGTTCTCATTCATCAGGCGCAATACAGGGTGCCTATTGAAAGTTAGCAACGTTTTTATCACGATTCTCTTCAACTTTCGCAATATCGGAAATTAGAAATTTGTAATTGTATCATTTCACTATAAGCGTTCTTTATTACACCTTGGAAATTAAAAAAACATAAATTCGTTTCTTTTAACTAATACAAGTACCCACAATTTACACAAAATATTTAAATTTTAACAAATCTTCTGACTCACTCACTGAGCGCTCACGGAGCGACTTAACAAGCGGTGGCCCTTCCGGATCGACTCAATGATTCCCAAATAATTTTCGCTTGCGCAATTTATATCATACTGATGGAAAGGTTGGGAAGCACTGCCCGTAATGGTTAGCTTTGGATGGGTCAACTGTCGGAATTATTCGGCGTGAATTTAGACAGGAACGCACCGACCAAGAGACACATCCGTTCGAAATTTGAAAGCACCGTTAAGAGTGTATCTGTGGCCGATGGCGCGTAGAACGAGAGAGAGAAGAATGCACCGACCATCTATCGGCTGCAGCTGACACGAGCGCCGGTTCCTTCGGCTGTTTCCAACGAGGCTCCTATCGGGCGTCGATCGAATATGCAAAACCGAGTGGCGCGCGATCGGAACTGAAATCTATACCGCCAGAGGCGCGTCGTTGCGGTGAACGATCAGCTTTTAACGGCCGGACGTACTGGTCCGGCGGCCGCTGCGAATGCCACTGTCACTGCAACGATTCCAAAGGGAGATTCTAGCCCTAGCGGAAAAATCGATTTTTCTTCTTGTATTTTCTTTTTTAGTTTTAAAGCAGCGTTTCCTAATATTTACCAAACGGTAGAATTTAATCCTTTGCACACAACGCAATTCGCCGTGCGTTGATAGTCAACTTTATGAAATCTTTTTCTATTAAAAATATTTATTTGTACTTCCCTAAACATCGCTCGTTTGAACGCTAAAAAATACCAGAACCCTGACTCGAGCGGAACAAATGTAGGTCAAACGAGACGACTCGACGGCGCAGGCCTCGCGCGTCGATGAACACCCGGCGCGAGAGTTCAACTTTACGACCGCGTTACGCCCTTTTACGACGACTTTTCATGCTCGCGACGCCTCCCACCTTCCCTCCCACGGTTTCAAACATTTATGCTCCTCCGTCCGTTCCTTTCCTCCACCGAGGACGATCCGAATAGCTTCGTTGAAGCGTGGATCTTCAATCGGAAACCATCGCGGAGGACCTGGAGTTTCCTAGAGTTAGAAGACTTAGAGTTACCTAAAGTTAGAGCGCCGCGTTAAGAAGTTCCAATCGCAAACTTGCGGAAGTATCTTACAGTTAATTAGGTTTTAATCATATTTTGAGTTTTTTTTTTTAGTCGTGAATCTTAAGATAACCAAGCATTGGAAAGCAAGCATAGTTGATCAAAGTACATGCTCATTATAAAAATTGTAAGTTTAAATTTAATTAATACGTCGAATGGAAATCTGCAAAATTTGACATTATAAGATGTCACATGTGTCTAATTAAGTAATATGATACTAATAATAAACTAATAATGAAAATGTACGATACTAATGTGTGTAACTTCCATTAAATTCCGAGGAAACGAATTCTACGTATACCGCTATGCGGTACAAAATTATATTTTTGTCTTTGTTCAACTATACATATATCTCTCTTTACGTCTGAAAATGATTAGTATATCATTAAAAACGTACCATATAACCGCCGTGCGTCGTTCACCTGAACGAACAACGGGAACATGCCGCGGGCACTCAAAGAGAAAGACAGAGCCTCGAAGGGATCCGCTGAAACGAGAGATACCTCTCGTTTAAACGACGAGGCAGCGTTTTTGAAGGAAATTAAATTACTGCCGGGCAGGGTTGAAGTGAAGCTCGGGCCAGCCAGGGAGAAACGCGGCGCGGAAAAGGTGCGTTTCGTGAAACGAACATCAATTTGGCACGTTGTCTCATTTAACTCCTCTTCTTTTTGCGCTCATATTTTAACATTTACGTCCTGACTGACTTTGAAACGCCGATCTTAAGCGATTAATGGATCGGACAGCTACCCGCTGCAACATTTCTGCAACTTTTATCGGTCGCTTGCATCGTGCCAGCGATGTGCAATCTGCATTTCGAGGCATCAACGTATCCGAGAATCGGTTGTTCGTTCATCGAGGCGAGCTCGAGCAGCAGATGGTTAATTAATTAATTACCGTTCAGCGCCATCGTCGCCTGACCCTCGTTTTTAGCAATTGTGAGGGGAATTGTAATGTTCACGATATTACTAAGTGATAGACTGCGGATTTTAGCAATCGCGAATGCAGAATTTGTAATAATATTAATATTTTATTTCGCGAAGGGGAGTGTTCGGTGTTTGTTCGACATATGCTTTTCATATTTGTGGAAGCCGTAAATGGATAGAATTCGCGGTTTAATAATTAAGAATCGGAATTATATGATTAACCTTTTCATTGCTGAATAAACAAAAGCAGGAAATGCTTCAGCGTATGATGCAATTTCAGAATTTATTATTTAATTAATACATGTATTTATAAATGTATGTAAAAATTGATGTTTTATTATATCGAGAGATGCATTTTTACAGGTGGACATCATCTCGTTAATTGATTCAAGAAATAATTTTTTTTTTTAAACCATATATTTTAATCAATCATTCAGAAATTATGACGTTCGATAGGAAATTGCTGCGTTGAATTTAAGATTTAAACATAGAGTTAGACAGGTCAGGTTAGGTATTAGGAATGAAAAATGTACAGGGAATATTTTCGATAAAGAATCGATCGAACCATAGATGTTATAATTGAAGGCCAAATAAATTTCAAACAAGTCGAGATGAAATTTCACACATTCAAAACCGAAACTTTTATCTGGAAAAAGTTTAGAAACTGAAAAGAGAAGGGTCGAACGCGGAACGAGAGGACAGCGAGTTTGATTCCACCGCGGCCACCACCGAACCGCAGAAGTTGAAGCGGCAGAGGGAAGCGTTTCGTCCGCCCCCTTTTGCCACCGTTTGCCCGCCCAGAAACCCGCAGGGCATAGGGGTGCCCGTTGCGCTAACGTGGCTCGAGCAGTTGGCCGTGATTTCTGTGATCTTAACTCATCCGTCGAGCAATCCTTCCAGCCAGGGCGAAGTCCCTTTGTCGGTGCGTTCCGTGCCAATATTTGCCCCGGCACTTGGCGCTCGTTCGCTAAATGATCAGAATTTGCTCTTTCTAAGCCGGCAGCGACAGAAATGAATAACCGCGAAGCGTTCGAAAATACGTGTGTATCATATCATGACGTCAACCCGCGTATCGAAGAGAAAAAACACGGGGTTGAGACAGGGTGGCGTTTAGTTCGTAGAACCAGTGGTTCCTGAACGTCTTCGAGGGTCCTTTTTCGAGGAGATGGGGAATCTCTGCACTGAAGACGTAGAAACAATTTTTATTATTCTTATTTCAATCAATTTAAAATTAACCCATTATAATGATAATATTTAATATGATTCGTGTAATTTGTCATACATAATTATGAGTTATAGTTAGTACTTTTCCATAATATGATACTTTAAATATTATATATGAATTTAATTGCATTATGTAATACTATATTTAATAGTAGATTATGTACTATCATACATATGTATTACACGTATAATAACGTTGCAAATGCGAATCGTGCACACGTACTGACCCGAAGCTACAAACAAACGACCAAACCACCACAGGATTGCGCACAATGCGCGCCAGATGGCGAGGCGCACACCGTTCTCTCTGTTCTCGGTCCTGTGAACCCCGGAGTGCTCGAGTTACCAAGTAGCCAGCTTGTACGCTCATTATCTATTTCGTTCGAGTTCTCGTTTTCTCTTCTTATTGGAATTTGAAACCTGTGGCCCGAGGTTAGGCAGGATCGCGTGCAATAGATGCACATCGCATTTTCGTCCATCGAGCAGTTGCCGCCGCGACCGCACCATGATAAATTGCATAAGCCATCGGCATCGCTCGCTAATTCGTCCGGCCTTTGTCCACGGATTTCGTCCGTCGCGGTGAAACGCATAATTGTCCGTTAACAGTACAGCCTGATAATCCTTCTAGCCGCTTTAGTGCCGACGAACGCTCATTAAACGCTGGTCTAAGCGCAAATTCCGCTTCTGCCGTTTCTCTCTCCCTTTCTCCTTTCGTAATTGAATTTTTTTCCCTCCTGGCTACAGGATCATCTCCGTACACTATTCTTTTAATCTGTTTGCGTCGTTAGTGCGTACACACGCGCACTTTTCCGTGTTATTATCATCGGGGAGCGTGTTACACAAGAGTATTGACACTCAGTGTGTAGAGAACGATGTATATAAGACATTTTCCAAAAGGAGCTTAGAGGTTTGGTTTTTGATCAAGCACAAATGGTACGGGATATATTCTATTTTCAATGAAAACAAATGGCTTTGGGTAAAAAGATGTCGATCATTTAAGTGTCTACCGCTGTGGACAAACCTATTTTGTTATTAAGAGAAAGTATTATATTTAATACTTACCTGCGTTCTGCATTTAACTGCTTGGCTCGTAAGCATCAATTACAAATGACACATTAAAGAGGAAATCATATAGAGAGTTATTTATGTATATACATAAATAATACATATACATATAAATTTATAATAATTACTTTCCATTATAAATATAATATAGATATTTCTTTCAATGTAATTCTATCGGTAATCGACGTACAAGTGTCTACTGGGAAGTTATTACGTCAAAAGGCCATCTGCAACCCGGTTTACCAAGTTAACTAGTCGTACGAACCACGTTCTAACCGAGCAACAACTCGAGGGGAATTACTGTATTTCAATTTCTGATGACAACTGTGAGTAGTTGTCGATGCAGGTCAGGCGACGGATTTACAGTCCACGGTGCGCTGATTTCCCAAATGTGTCGGTCGGTCTGGGACCACCGAACCAGCGTGGCTCTCTTCCTCCGGCACGTACGATTGAGTCTCGTATTCCATTTGCATGCCGGCACTTCGAGCGGTGCTCCAACGAGGATCGATTGCGCTACGAGCCACCCTTTCATGGGCGCTAATAACTGCGTGTGCGAAGTAGTATGCGAAGTCGCGATGACCTCGTGCAGTACAGATAGACAGACCCGCGCCGAAAATTCAGCCGTGCCGAGGTGAACAAGTGTGAGCCACCGGTGGTTCGCGCCGCCCGATGGGACATCATATAACCTCTCAGGCAAGACGCACTATTACAGTGGCTCACAGTTACACGTACGTCGCGATGACCTCGTGCAGTACAGATAGACAGACCCGCGCCGAAAATTCAGCC